>NC_068408.1:1622195-1624695 GCF_023724105.1 Carassius gibelio | reverse complement strand
TGCACAAAAATATTATTTTTTAATTTTAAATGAAATTCATATTTTCCGAAACACGTTTTACTCTAAAAATCAAAGCCATGCATCTAAACAAGTTGTGTTTCGAATTTGAGGTTGATATCACAAAAAAATGGCTTTCAGTGAGGTTTAGTTTGGCTGCAGTACCAAACACTTCCACTAGAAGACTTTCACTTCCCATTCACTGTCAATGCAATCAGATCATTTAACCTTTCATGTCAATATGTGTGTGTGTGTGTGTGTGTGTGTGTGTGTTCATTATGTTTGTGTGTGTGCATTCATATAGCTAGTGCAAAACCTTTACCAGGTTTCTTATCAATCCAATTAAGTAAAAAATGTAGTGTTACTTATGATTATTTGCATCCAAAATAAACGTTTTTGTTTTTGTATGAACCAGTCTCAAGTCTCTGGGGTGTATTTGTAGCTATAGCCAAATAAAACATAGCATGTGTCAAAATTTAGCGATTTTGCTTTTATGCTAAAAATCATTAGGATATTAAGTAAAGATCATGTTCCATGAAGATATTTAGTAAATGTCCTACTGTAATTATATCAAAACGTAATGTTTGATTAGTAATATGCATTGCTAAGATCTTCATCTGAACAACTTTTAAGATGATTTCCTCAATATTTAGAGTTTTTTGCTCCCTCAGATTCCAGATTTTCAAATAGTTGTATCTCAGACAAATATTGTCCTCCAATCAAACCACACATCAATGAGAGATATCATTTATTCAGCTTCAGATGATGTATTAATCTCAAATCTCACATTAGATATACCTGTTACTGAGATAGAGCTGCTCTCACACACACATACACACACACACACACATAAGCCCCTTTCACACTGCCATTCCGGCAAATACAGGGGTAAAGTGTTCCTGTAATTGTTCCCTGGTCGCTAGATTTGGCACATTCACACTGCCAGTGATGACCCGGTATATGTGCGTGCTTTCACACACAACCCCTGAAGATCCCGTAACGACACGTGACATCAGCGCGTGACGTGTAATGTACGAGTCGACAACGCTTGGCACGTTATACTTTAACTGAAGCAAGCAAACGATCTCTGCGTCAGCGCGGAAAGTGAGGAACTAACTGATCTCTGCTTCATTACAGTTTGCACATATGTTTTCATCGGCAATGTTGATCTTCCTTCAAAACGGCCGGTAAAAGAGTCGCGCGATAACGCGCGTCATCACTAGGAATTAGATCTGGCTTTTGTTCACACAGCGCTCGTTCCGGATCGATTACCGCAATGTTACTATGTCCCCGACCCGGGTTCGATTCGGTGATCAATTCCGGGACGTGGTTCATTCACACAGAAGGCGACCAGGCAATGTTACGGGAATATTCCGGGTCCGACGTGCAGTGTGAAAGGGGCTAGAGAGAGACAGAGATAGAAAGTGTGAGTGTGAACGAGCAAGAGAAAGATAGAGCGATGTGTATAAAGTGAGTGTGAAATAAGGGCTCGAATGTTTCTCTCTCCCTCCCTCTCTCTCCCTCCCTCCCTCCCTCTCTCTCTCTCTCTCTCTCCGTCCCTCTCTCCCTCTCTCTCTCCCCCCTCTCCCTCTCTCCCCTCTCTCTCCCTCTCTCTCTCTCCGTCCCTCTCTCTCTCTCCCCCCCTCCCTCTCTCTCTCTCCCCCTCTCCCTCTCCCTCACTCTCTCTCCCTCCCTCCCTCTCTCTCTCTCCCCCTCTCCCTCTCTCTCCCTCTCTCGCTCTCTCTCTCCCCCTCTGTCTCCCCCCCTTCTCTCTCTCCCCCTCTCCCTCTCCCTCTCTTGCTCTCTCTCTCTCCGTCCCTCTCTCCCTCTCTCCCCTCTCTCTCCCTCTCTCTCTCTCCGTCCCTCTCTCTCTCTCCCCCCCCTCTCTCCCTCTCTCTCCCTCCCTCCCTCTCTCTCTCTCCCCCTCTCCCTCTCTCTCCCTCTCTCGCTCTCTCTCTCCCCCTCTGTCTCCCCCCCTTCTCTCTCTCCCCCTCTCCCTCTCCCTCTCTCTCTCTCTCTCTCTCCGTCCCTCTCTCCCTCTCTCTCTCCCCCTCTCCCTCTCTCCCCTCTCTCTCCCTCTCTCTCCCTCCCTCTCTCTCCCTCTCTCTCTCCCCCCCTCTCTCCCTCTCCCCCTCTCCCTCTCTCGCTCTCTCTCTCCCCCTCTCTCTCTCCCTCTCTCTCCCTCCCTCTCTCTCCCTCTCTCTCTCCCCCCCTCTCTCCCTCTCCCCCTCTCCCTCTCTCGCTCTCTCTCTCCCCCTCTCTCTCTCCCTCTCTCTCCCTCTCTCTCCCTCTCTCTCTCCCTCTCTCGCTCTCTCTCTCCCCCTCTCTCTCCCTCTCTCTCCCTCTCTCGCTCTCTCTCGCTCTCTCTCTCTCTCTCCCTCTCTCTCGCTCTCTCTCTCTCTCTCCCTCTCTCTCCCTCTCTCGCTCTCTCTCGCTCTCTCTCTCCCTCGCTCTCCCTCCCCCCCCCTCTCTCCCTCTCTCTCTCTCTGTGTGTGAGCAGCTT
>NC_068408.1:1592195-1617195 GCF_023724105.1 Carassius gibelio | reverse complement strand
GACAATGGACTATATTTGTGTGAAAATAAAAGCGGGGCACAATGGGGCTCTTTTAGGCCAGATTTCACAGTTGTGATGTAAAACCTCTGCGGCCTGAACCTGAGCACATCTTCTGAAAGGAAGAACATATCTGTGCACACAAAAGACTGAGGAACTGATCGAATGCGTCAAAACCAAACCAATCTGCTCAGAAACGCACGTCCGTTTGCCTGCGACGCAACAGCGAAACATCGCGATTTACAGCCCGTGCATATCAAACACCGACCACACAGAACGAAGACGCTTCAGAAGTCAGGATCCTTCCCAGGAGGCTTTGAGAGACAAACAGCACTCGTCTGTTACTGAGCTTTATACCGAGTTTAACCTTGCATTCAGGTCGTCTTGATAAATAACGGTTCTAAACCATGCATAGTGTTTAGTAAGAGAACGAATCTTGGCAGACGCTTTGAGACCCTCAAGACACACATCATTTATTTTTTTCAGATTTTTTACCACTACTTTTAAAGAGATGTAACTAGTTTTGCGTTCGGGTCATTTTTGACCCGGGTATGTATGGAGCAACATTGGCGTCAATTTTTTTTACAATTATTATTATCTATGAGGTTAAATTAGTTTCAAAAACTTTTGTAACATATATTTAGTCTTTTCCCTATATATATCACCAACTTTTGGACTGAATTTTGTTGGTGAACATGAATACGTACATCTATTGATAAACCACTGCAGCATTCTTTCATCTAAAACTTAGTTTACACAAGCAAAAATAATTCTGTTTGAAAATCAAGTTTTGTAAGAAAATCAGGGGGAATTAAATTCAAAGGAATTCCAATGGAGTAAATACTGATAATTCTCTGATTATATGGTCTTATAAATTTCATACAATGATATTCTCAAATAAAATCTCTCATCAACATGAATAAAAAAAATAATAATAAAAAAAAAAAAAAAAAATATATATATATATATATATATATATATATATATATATATATTTTGCATCATAGTTTTCTGGTGTAGTTCAAGTGTAATCTGAAATTTCAAAGAATTTCTACATTTTTTAATGCGTAAGAAAGAGGAAAACATTCTAAACTCATTTGTTTTCACATTCTCTCATTAATGATAAGCTGCTGATCAGAAACAACTTGGTTTTAATTGAAAAATATTAAGGCAGTCATGGTTTATAAATTCAAAAGCATCGATAAATTCAGATTAAAATATTAAAATATATATATGTGTGTGTGTGTGTTTAGTGCAGTTCATTTGTAATTTGACATTTGAAAGAAGTTCTCAATTTTTCAAAGTGTAAATGCAGTAATAACTTTGAAAAATTCAAAACTTAATTGTTTCAGATTCACTGAAATTGCCGATCAGATACAACACTGTTTTAGTGGAGTTATATATAAAGTTATGACTGCTTCTGATTTTTCAGGTCCAATCAGACCTGGGATGCGAAAATAGCATAGAGATTCTGAATGCATTATGAGGGTTAAAAACGAGGTGAATGTGTGAGGAAAAGTCAAACTGGAAGAGGTCTGAGTGCAGGGGGAGGCGCGGACAAAGGCCTAAAGTCGGTTCCCAACCAGCGCTGAATGATGGCACTGTTGGAGGTAGTGCTGCTTTCTAAAGGCTGTTCAGCCACATTGTCCTCCTCCATCACAACAGGAGAATAGACTTTACTGGTGGCTGCCAAAAGGTTAGTAGCGCCTCTGAAAAGAGCCTGACTTTATTCACTGCTTTGGGGGAAGGTGTTGTGCGCCGCTCGGACGGATCTGTACTCCATTCAGACGCGTGGAAACACGCTTCCGCCTCAGCGCTCCACTCTTATTATAGAGTTATAGAATTATAGAGTATTTCAGAGATTCCTAAAGTGTCTTTCAGCCGAACCCCTTTGTGCTGAAATAAAACGCACTTAAAGTCCCACTGAGATTTTGTGTTCATATGTGACCCTGGATCACGAAACCAGTCATTAAAGGCAATTTTTTGAAATTGTGATTCATACTTCATTAATAAATCATATCTCTATTGATGTCTGGTTTGAGATACAACTATTTGAAAATCTGGAATCTAGAAATCTGGAAAATCATATTTAAAGTTGTTCAAATGAGGTTCTTATCGATGCATATTACTAATCAAAAAATACGTTTTGTCATAAAAGAGAAATGTAGAATTGTAGAATTGTCTACTTCTACAAATATCCCTGTGACACTGATGACTGCTTCTGTGCTGCAGGGACACATGTTAAAAAATGTAACAAAACATTCATATGATCACAGTTATTTGATTATTTTCAGTAATGCTTATTTTAATTTTATGGTTTCAATTAAATAAAAATGAATATTAATGAGTTAAAATATTTATAAATGTATATCGAGTTTTTAAGTAAAGATTTCAATAATTAAATAATGATGTAACAATTCTCTGTTGTCGGTTAATGGTCACATGACAAACAGGTGAACAAAAAATATTTTAACTTTTTATTAAATGTTTTATTTTGATGATTTCTATTTAAATACTGCTTTAATCTTTTAGGATTTAATTAAAATAAATGTAAATTTATTTCATATTCACAAGATCAACATTCACATGATTAGTTATTTGGTCATATTTAGTAGAGCTTATTTTTATGTTTTTTGTTTTGTTATATATATTTACAGTTTTTATTTAATTAAAAGAAATTAATATTAAATGTCTAAAAGTACCTTTTAAGTTAACATTTCAATAAATTAATAATAACTGTTGTGAAACAATGTTTCATCTTTTTAGTGTTTTTATGGGTTTTATTTTAAATAATTTTTATTAAGATCTTTTATGATTGAATTAAAAGAAATGCAAATTAAATCAATTAAATAATATTTTCTTTTAGTACCCTTTGAGATGTATTATTATATTCAATAATGTGATGTCAGTTAATGGTCATAACATACAAGTGAACAAATAACAATTTTTTTTTTCTACAAGTTATTTGATTTTTACAATATTATTTCCGTTGGAGAAGATGATTTAATCAGAGGAAAACAAGTGCTGTGATGAAGTGTTTTTGAGATGAATATAAATAAAGAGCTGGAGATCTGTGGAAATCCTCAATGTAAGCAACAAGAAAGGTGTTTTTAATCTGTAGATAACGGGGTGATACACCGCTCTGGCCTCTCACTGGACACGAGTGAAAGAATATGATCTGATCTCTTGATATGATTGTGTTCAGCAGACTCTCACCTGTCCAGCACGAAGCCCAGCGCTTTCTGCCTCGTCCCAGAGTACACGGACGGACTCTTCTCCCATGCCACCAGGTTAGATGCGTCGTGAAACAGGTGGATGTTCACCAGGTCAAAGGCACTGAGAGAGGAAACACATTTATATTATCAGCTGTGTGTCTCAATGCTATGGGTTCGATTCCCAGTCAATGCGTGAATGTGAAACAGATACAAAATCAAGCACCTGTGAAGTGTGCCAGGTGAAGGAAACACCTTAAAACACTTAACACTTTCTATGAAGCCACAAGTGACTAATTACACAATAACTCACATTTCATGGGTTAACCTGCATTTTACTCTGTAAGTGTGCACAGGTAAAAACAATGGAGTGAAAAATAATTCAAGCTTATTTCAGTGATTCCCCAGTGATTCATTAATTATTATTATTTATTTAAATTAAAAACACATTTAGAAAGTTCTATTTTTAATGGTTTTTCATATTTTAGTATATTATTTTTTTCATTTTAATTAATTTTATTTTGTTTGATTTAACTTAACTTTAAATTACTTATTTTAAATTAGTTCATTTCAATATTTTCAGTCTTTCCAATAGTCTTCAGTAATTTATTTTAATTGCTTTTAATTAACTTAAAAATTTATATTTGTATTTTATTTTGCTGTTTTATTTATAACTTCTATAATATGAACATATATTTATATTTATTTTATTAATTTTTTTAAATAAATTATACTTTGTTTTATTTTGATTTAATTTTAAAATGTTATTTGTTATTTTAGTTTTTATTTCTATTAATAAAAAAACATTATTTATTATTTATAATTAATATAATTATACAAATTAGTTAGATTTATATAAGTTACATATTTTAATTTAGTAAAAATATCATTTTTAAAAAAATAATTTTATTTTAACTTTTTTTCTTTCTATTAATTTAATTACTGATTAACTCTTCGTCTTCGTCTGTTTCCCTCGTCTGGGAAACCCTGCTGAGTTTCATCAAGTGTTTACACAGAATCAGATGCAAGTGAACAGCTTCATACAGCCTCATCATGAAGCTGTGGGTTTCTCAGGTCTACACATGAATAAAGGCCAGAAGTGATGTGCTCCGATCAGAAGTGCTGAGGAACGTCTCCGTGATCAGGTCTGGTCTGTTATTCCTCCCTTCATCTGGTGTCAGACTCTTGTTCTCGTGCCGTGCTTCTATTGCATTAGCCGCTCTCGATCTCGCTCTGATCATGTCATCTGTCATCTGTGAGCGCTCTGCTAACGAGATTAGCTCTAATCTAATCCTGCGGCTCTAGCTCAGAAGCACAGACTCTTATCTGAGTGACTTCTCCTCGAACCGAGCGCCGGAGAACAGAGGAAAGGATTCATGGCTTCACCTGCATCTCAGGCACTGGAGGAGCAACAAGGTTTTACAGCGGTCTTTTTATTTATTTTTGATAAAAGCATCTGGAAAATGACTAAATGTTAATGTAAATTTTGACTTTTTAATGACTTTATTTTACTTCATAAAAGGTATTTTTAATTTTATTTAGATTATTTGAAAATATTTAAATTTTTTATTTTATTTTATTAAAACAAATATTATATAATAACAAATATATATAATTTAAGTAATTTATTAAAAATGATTATAGTGTTTTATTTCTGATTGCTATCTACATTATTTTGAATATTTTAGTAAGTGTTATACGTTTTCATTCTTTTGACCATTTATGTTACGTTCATATATTTAGTGTTTTATTTTGTTTTTATATTGTTTATATTGATCTTAATTTTATTGTAAAAATATGTCATATTTCATAGTATTATATTTCATTTAATAAAAAAGTATATATATATATATATATATATATATATATATATATATATATATATATATATATATATTTTTTTTTTTTTTTTTTTGTATAAAATATATAAAGATGATCCTTTTTCTGGATGTTCTCACCATGTCTGCTTCATACACACTTAGTATATAAATAAATATGAGTTGTGACACTGATGTATATGAGTCTGAAGCTCAGTCAGTAAGAGTGAGGACCGTGTGAAGGGTCTCTGTGAGAAGGGACTGATCTGGTTTAGGACAGAGATGAACTCACTCACCAGTCAGCCAGCGCCCATCGGGTTCGGATGAAGCCTTTTCTGGACCATTTAGACTGCAGGAGGAGAAAAACCATCAGCACAGAGACACATTCAACCCAATCACATCCCTTCAGCCACTGCATCCACCGTCAGAACTCATCCATCAATCATTAGACCCCAACTCTGTGCTACTGCTTCTTCAACTCTTGACCCCAATAAAATATACACAGAAATAAAATAATAATAATAATTAATAGAAATAAAAAGATGCACAAAGATGAAGAAAATGAGGTTTGTCTGAGTCTGATTGAGAGACGGCAGTATTCTGCAGTTCCTGTCTGATCACATGACTCACCGTTATAAGTGATGTGTCCTGCTTACTGATGCACATAACCTATACTCTCTCTCTCTCTCTCTCTCTCTCTCTCTAATGGGGAGTTAACTGCAGCGATGAATAAACTAATTACCGACCAGGTCACATAATTACAAATTGACTAATGTTATTTAAAAACTCTCTGATGCAAATGAAAGGCCTGAGAGCGATTTGATTGCTCCTCACATCTTTCAGCCAGCATTAGGACAAGATTAACTGGATCAAATTCAATTACATTTGCATACTTGAATTAATCTGTGGCTACAGCGAAGTCGAGCGCATGATTCTTCTCCAGATCTTACAGCGCATAAACTAACTACAGTCCACGATACAGATACAGATATATACAGTACACACAGAAGATCTCTCTCGATCGATAATTAAAATAAAAGCTCTAACGCATTCAAATTAATGTGATCTTACTGCACGATTTCATCTGTTTGACCATACTGAGCTGCAATGACCGCTGATTATACTTTAGATACATTATATAATGAAATTAAAAACAAAATGAAACATAATAATAAAATAAAAGAATACTTTTTTATTAGAATAACAACATTAGATTAAACTAGATAAAAAAACATAAAAAAATTAAATAGTATGATACAATTTAATTCAAGTTTATTTGTATAGCGCTTTTTACGTTTGCAATGATAAAATAAAATAAAATATTCTGTTAAATATGGAGAGAAAAATCTGAATATCTGCAGCCATTGGACAGGTCACTGCAATAAAATACAATTAAGTTTGGCAAAATAAAATGAAATAACAAAAGTGAACTATTCGTGTAAAAATGTGTCAAAATGCTGCACTTGGTGATTATTCATGTAAACATTCGTCGGTCATGTAATGAATGTAAAGAGTTGAGAATGAAAATACGTGTGTAACAGTAATGTTGTGACTGGGCTATATTTTATTTTATCAAAATATTTGATTATTGGGTTAAATGCAGAGCACATACTACAAATTCTGAGTATGGGTCACCATACTTGGCTGTGTCACGTCACTTTCACTTTCACTTAAATATGTATCATCTTTAAATAAATCACTCATAAAAAGTTTTGTCATATGGTCCCCTCATGATCGTGTTAAATAATCGTGATTACAATATTGACCAAAATAATCGTGATTAAGATTTTTGCCATAATCGAACAGACTCCAACACCCACCCGCCTCCGCTCCAGACTCAAACACCCACCCGCCTCCGCTACAGGCTCAAACACCCACCCGCCTCCGCTCCGGACTCAAACACCCACCCGCCTCCGCTACAGGCTCAAACACCCACCCGCCTCCGCTCCGGACTCAAACTCCCACCCGCCTCCGCTCCAGACTCAAACACCCACCCGCCTCCGCTCCGGACTCAAACACCCACCCGCCTCCGCTACAGGCTCAAACACCCACCCGCCTCCGCTCCAGACTCAAACACCCACCCGCCTCCGCTACAGGCTCAAACACCCACCCGCCTCCGCTCCGGACTCAAACACCCACCCGCCTCCGCTCCGGACTCAAACACCCACCCGCCTCCGCTCCGGACTCAAACACCCACCCGCCTCCGCTACAGGCTCAAACACCCACCCGCCTCCGCTCCGGACTCAAACTCCCACCCGCCTCCGCTCCAGACTCAAACACCCACCCGCCTCCGCTCCGGACTCAAACACCCACCCGCCTCCGCTCCGGACTCAAACACCCACCCGCCTCCGCTCCGGACTCAAACACCCACCCGCCTCCGCTCCGGACTCAAACACCCACCCGCCTCCGCTCCGGACTCAAACACCCACCCGCCTCCGCTCCGGACTCAAACACCCACCCGCCTCCGCTCCGGACTCAAACACCCACCCGCCTCCGCTCCGGACTCAAACACCCACCCGCCTCCGCTACAAGCTCAAACACCCACCCGCCTCCGCTCCAGACTAAAACACCCACCCGCCTCCGCTACAGGTTCAAACACCCACCCGCCTCCGCTCCAGACTCAAACACCCACCCGCCTCCGCTACAGGCTCAAACACCCACCCGCCTCCGCTCCAGACTCAAACACCCACCCTAGGGGTGGGCGATATCTCGATATTTAAAATATATCGAGATATTTTTTAAACACGATATGGATTTTGACATATCGTATATATCGATATATTGTTTATATTCTGATTTCCGCCACTTTGCTTGTTTGCCTTCCCTGTGCTGTGCTCGCCCCCCGCCTCCTTGCTTTTGTCCCCCCTCACCTCGCGTGTAGAGAACTAGTCAAAAAAAAAAAAAGACAACTGGCTCCATTATATGGAGATACTTCAGTTTTAAGGCGTAGGGCGAACGGCAGGCAGATGTCTACTGTAGGGCCCAATGAAACGCGGACGGAATCGCGGAATCCAGTCATAAAAATGGAATTTACAGTTTAACGCGGAATGTCACGGAATTGGTCAAATTTTAAATGAATTAATCAAAAGTCGGTCATGCACTTACATCAAATCGCGAAATGGACTAATATCTGCAAATATTAACCCGGAAAAGTCTATTTAAATATGAATCCTGCATGTTCTGCGTGTCTGTGTCAACGAATGGAGCAGAAGCGCGTCTTCATTCATTAAACACGGAAGCTCGCATAACGCTAAACACGATATGGATTTTGACATATCGTATATATCGATATATTGTTTATATTCTGATTTCCGCCACTTTGCTTGTTTGCCTTCCCTGTGCTATCGACAAAAGACAAAAGACAACTAAAGACAATTTTTTTCACATTGTCTTTCCTCTCTCTAAATAAAGACGTGAACACATGAGGAACATCTCCAGAACTGCACTGAGAGTCACTTCATGAGCATCTGACCGTTTGATTTGAGTAAGACTAGCTCATATCACATCATAGACTGTGGTATCACATACACAGAACTGTAAAGGTAAACCCGTCAAAATAAAAGTATTTGACAGAAATCTATTACTATTGTACAGCAGAATGTAGATAGCCCACTACTACTACTATTAAAATGAAACGAACATAATTTTATAAGGAATAATCACACAACATTTCTCCCATGTTTTATTTTTAATAGTAAATCCCCTTTAAATAATTAAAAGATAAATTAAATGAATGTTTTATGCCTTCATTTGATAATCAGTAAAATGTAAATACACATAATTTCTGAAGGGAAAAAAACATTTCACATAAGGCTATTTTAAGAATTGTTTTTAACTAATTAAGTTGTTTTTATGCATTTATGCACACAGAATTAGGTAACAATAAAACATATGGTGAAGAAAAAAATAAAATGTTTCATAGGCCCCTTAACATGTAATATTTGCCATATTTGTTTTTGCAGTAGTTTTTTGGGGGTTATTTTTCCTGTAAAGATATCGAGATATATATCGTATATCGAGATATAGCAAAATATATCGAGATATATTTTTTGCTCCATATCGCCCAGCCCTAACCCACCCGCCTCCGCTCCAGACTAAAACACCCACCCGCCTCCGCTACAGGTTCAAACACCCACCCGCCTCCGCTCCAGACTCAAACACCCACCCGCCTCCGCTCCGGACTCAAACACCCACCCGCCTCCGCTCCGGACTCAAACACCCACCCGCCTCCGCTCCAGACTCAAACACCCACCCGCCTCCGCTCCAGACTAAAACACCCACCCGCCTCCGCTACAGGTTCAAACACCCACCCGCCTCCGCTCCGGACTCAAACACCCACCCGCCTCCGCTCCGGACTCAAACACCCACCCGCCTCCGCTCCGGACTCAAACACCCACCCGCCTCCGCTACAGGCTCAAACACCCACCCGCCTCCGCTCCAGACTCAAACACCCACCCGCCTCCGCTCCGGACTCAAACACCCACCCGCCTCTGCTACAGGCTCAAACACCCACACGCCTCCGCTCCGGACTCAAACACCCACCCGCCTCCGCTACAGGCTCAAACACCCACCCGCCTCCGCTCCGGACTCAAACTCCCACCCGCCTCCGCTCCTGACTCAAACACCCACCCGCCTCCGCTACAGGCTCAAACACCCACCCGCCTCCGCTCCAGACTAAAACACCCACCCGCCTCCGCTCCAGACTCAAACACCCACCCGCCTCCGCTCCAGACTCAAACACCCACCCGCCTCCGCTCCAGACTCAAACACCCACCCGCCTCCGCTCCAGACTCAAACACCCACCCGCCTCCGCTCCGGACTCAAACTCCCACCCGCCTCCGCTCCGGACTCAAACACCCACCCACCCGCCTCCGCTCCGGGCTCCAACACCCAACCGCCTCCGCTTCGGGCTCCTACACCCAACCGCCTCCGCTTCGGGGTCCAACACCCACCCGCCTCCCCTCCGGGCTCCAACACCCACCCGCCTCCGCTCCAGACTCCAACACCCAACCGCCTCTACTCCGGGGTCCAACACCCACCCAACCTCAGCTCCAGACTCCAACACCCAACCGCCTCTACTCCGGGGTCCAACACCCACCCGCCTCCGCTCCAGGGTCAAACACCCACCTGCCTCCGCTCCGGGGTCCAACACCCACCCGCCTCCGCTCCAGACTTAAACACCCACCCGCCTCCGCTCCAGACTCCAACACCCAACCGCCTCTACTCCGGGGTCCAACACCCAACCGCCTCCGCTCCGGGGTCCAACACCCACCCGCCTCCGCTCCGGGCTCAAACAACCACCTGCCTCCGCTCCGGGGTCCAACACCCACCCGCCTCCGCTCCGGGCTCAAACAACCACCTGCCTCTACTCCGGGGTCCAACACCCACCCGCCTCCGCTCCGGGTCCAACACCCACCCACCTCAGCTCCAGACTCCAACACCCAACCGCCTCTACTCCGGGGTCCAACACCCAACCGCCTCCGCTCCGGGGTCCAACACCCACCCGCCTCCGCTCCGGGCTCAAACAACCACCTGCCTCAGCTCCGGGGTCAAACACCCACCCGCCTCGGCTCCAGACTCAAACACCCAACTGCCTCCACCCCCGGGGTTCAACACCCACCCACCTCAGCTCCAGACTCAAACACCCAACCGCCTCTACTCCGGGGTCCAACACCCACCCGCCTCCGCTCCAGACTCAAACACCCACCCGCCTCCGCTCCAGACTCAAACACCCACCCGCCTCCGCTCCGGGCTCCAACACCCACCCGCCTCCGCTCCAGACTCAAACAACCACCTGCCTCAGCGGCGGGGTCCAACACCCAACCGCCTCTACTCCGGGGTCCAACACCCAACCGCCTCTACTCCGGGGTCCAACACCCACCCGCCTCTGCTCCGGGGTCCAACACCCACCCGCCTTCGCTCCGGGGTCCAACACCCACCAGACTCAAACAACCACCTGCCTCAGCTCCGGGGTCAAACACCCACCCGCCTCGGCTCCAGACTCCAACACCCAACTGCCTCCGCCCCGGGCTCCAACACCCACCCGCCTCCGCTCCAGACTCAAACACCCACCCGCCTCCGCTCCAGACTCAAACACCCACCCGCCTCCGCTCCGGGCTCCAACACCCACCCGCCTCCGCTCCAGACTCAAACACCCAAACGATTATAATAAAACAAGACAAAGAATTAGATCAAAACAAAAAAAAATCATAATAATATTAGTGTGACGAGTGGGGCGGGGCCGAGAGATGTGGGAACGAGCGAGGCCGGTAGAGTGATTGGGAAATCTGCGACACCTGCGCCCCACCGCTGGTCTTGAGTCCCACAGAGGAGATGGAAGGATATAAAACTGGAGCGACGATAGTGAAGGACGAGGCCTGGGCCATTATTTTATGTTTTGCTTTTTATTTATGCGCACCAGTCGTCAGTGAGGGGCTGGTGTGCTGTTTTGTGTTTATTTGTGATTATTAAAGTTTCATTTTGATTGTGCGCCGGTTCCTGCCTCCTTCTTCCCGATGATTTTGGAGTTTTTATTATTACAATTAGAAAATAAGATAAGGGTAAAATAGTATAAATAAAATAAATATTATATAATATTCTAATAAAATAAAGTTCAATTATTTAAAATAAAAAACATTATTATTATTAAATAAATTATATTATATTCAAAAAAATATAGATAATATTGCATCAACAAAACAAGATTAGTCAAAAAGTAAAATAATATTATATTATAATAAAAACAAAATAAATTACTCAATATAGAATAATATATTAAAATAAAACAAGATCAAATAATGTTAGTAAAAAAAATTATATTATAATAAAATAATAAAAATTAAAATTTTACAACATTATAATAAAACAAGATTAAATTAGTTAAAACAAAATTAATTAAATCATGCTATTTTAAAATGAGGTTTGACAAAATAACCCTATAAAATAAGATTAAATAAAATAAACCAGTAAAATAAGATTAAATTAAATAAACCAGTAAAATAAGATTAAATTTAAAATAAAATACGATACAATAAAAAATAATTAAAATTAAATTAAAAACCTTTAAAAAGTGCAAAAGAGATCTGAGCACTCTTTAACTCCATCGACTCCTAACAGGTGTAAATGTTGAGTTGAGCAGGTATTTTCTGTCTCTGCTCAGAAATCAAACACAATCAAGCCTCAAATAATGGAACGACTGGATTAAACTCAACAACATCAACTCAACCTTTCACAAGCAGCACATGTTGTTCAGCCGCTTCTCTCCGATTCAGCGTTTCAATTAATACTGTGCCGCTGGCTGGAGCAGCACTTAAAGCCATAACTCACAGAGGGGTCCTAAAGGGAAGACGGGTCACGCGCTCATTACACAGACCCCGTGAAGAGCCGCTTCTGTGGAGTCAAGGGTATAAACACACATCAGTCACAGCTGCCTCGTTCTGATTGGCTGCTGGGGAAACCGCGGCTGTCAATCAAGCGCGGAATGCAGGTGATGTCATCGAGACGTTTGACAGACTGACGCTTTATTGATGAAGCAGCTCGGGAAAAACAGACCGCTTTTAAGAGCAGGTCGAGACAAAGTGAGGAACACAATACGTCGATATGTGCTCCAGATATAAATGTCTGCTGTTTGCAACTATTCAAAGAAAGAAAATAGAAAAAAAAAAAACTTCCAATAAATCTTAATTTACCCCCCCCCCCCCACCTCCCCTTTTTTTAATGTCTGGAATATCTCTGCTCTCAAGTACTAGAATATGGAAATAGCTTTTACTGTACTTCCAACTTTTTTCCAGTGCAAATGTAAAAAAAAGAGGAAGTATTTTTTTTTGCAGTTCATGCAACCTTTTTGCAACGTCTTTTACAATTTTATTTCATCCAATTTAATCCTAATTTATTGCAGTGATTAGTCCATCACCTGCAGATAGTTCATATGTCCATATTTAAATGTAATATTTTATCTTATTTTAATTTTCAATCTTCAATTACTGCATCTTGATATACTATTACAATAACATTAGATTAAATTTGATAAGATAAAATAAATCAAAACATTAAATTAAAATAATTTATACAATGAAATTATATTACTAAAGTAAAATAAAAAAATATATATTTCACAATCTTATTTTATTTTGTCCAATTTAATATTTTTTTTTATTGAAGTGACTCATGTTACGTCATGTTTCTGTCCGTATTTGAAGTGGATATTTTATTTTAATTTTCATTCTCTTGATTTAAGGATGTTCAGATATTTGCGCTTGACTATTTATCATGTTTTATTGTAGTGACACGTCCACCAGCTGAAGATATTCCTTGTTTTGTGTTGAATCTCAACTAAATGCATCTTGATTGAAAGTTTCAACTCAACCTTATGAATTTAAGACTTTCTGCTTGGCTTTTTTTCTGAGCGTTTTGGGCTTTAATCTGTGGAATGGTAAATTAAGACCTTTTAAGACGCACAGAAACCCTGATAAAAAAAACTACAAGCTGTTTGGTCAATAGTGTAGAAACTCACAGATTGACAGAAGTGATGAGTGAATTCTGATTCAGATCAAACATCACTGCAGGGGTTTGACCGTGTGATAACAGATCGCTAAAACACGCGAGCAGCCGCCCAAAGCGTCCAAACAGCGCTGCGTAATAGGATTCTTAAGCGAGGCAGATGGATGGCGAATCCGGGCAGGTTTCATCTACTAAAAGACGGCATAAATCACGGGATGAAGCCGAGGTTATCGCCAGCCTGCCCGCCTCACGAGAAACCTGCATTAAAGCATTAGTGAAATTAATTCATCTTTCATAAGAGGTTGGAGCCGTATCTGTGATCTACGATAACAAGCAATTTCTCACTACTGAGAAAGCCCTTGATAGACTACACAAATCTGCTGCTTTAAACGGCCCAACATTATGTGGAGCGCTGCTCTCCGGAGATTCATGAGCGCGTAAATCAATGCATCGCAAACTTTTCTCCTTCTGTTTTCTCTCTGCTCTGAAGGTGCGCCGCTTCTGTAAACGTCATTGTTTTCTCATCAGGAGGAAGCATGTTATTTGTGAAAGCGCTGGAGATCGTAGCGGAGCGTGAAAGGCCAGCGCGCTGTTTTTGCATGTATTTACGGGCCGCTGTTTGCCGGAGCGTGGGAGACGGATGGGAGACGCGGATCCAGCAGACACGAGCGCTTTATTAACATATCAGCCCTAAAGAACGCAGATATGAAACACTGCCTGCAGTAAATCACACGCTCAACCCTTAAATCCACTAACATCAACCTACACACAAACAAACCAAAGCCCACTTCAGTCATATTTACTGCATGGAAAAAATTAATAATAATATTGTGCTTAATTACAATATGTATAAATATTAGAGCCTGACCGATATGTCGTTTTGCTGATATTATCGGCTGATATGAGTGTGTCGCCGATATATCGGTATCTGCAAAAATGCAGCCAATATGAAAAGACTTTTACAGAACAAAATTAAAATGCTTGGAATGGTGTAATTACTTAGTTTGTCCAGCAGAGCACACTCCATTGTTTGCTATTGGTGACCTGGATGAGACATTCATTTTGTGTTTATTTATAAAGTTATATTTTGTCACACTCCACACTTCTAGTAAGTTTCATCGGTGTGTGAAAACAGTTGTGCAAATCCGTGAATAAATGTTCTAAAAATAAAATTCAACAGAATAAAAAGTTGAATGGAACTGAATTGAATTCAAGTTGAATAAACTTCAACTTTACTGTTCAGTGCACTGATGCCAGACTCATTTTTGATGATGAAGTTTATTGTTATGTTGTTAAGTGCCTGCTGCGTTACATATCTCTGTCACGTCGTTATAAGTATTCATCACCACATTTGAGGGATCATTGCAAAAACTGTGTTTGTGTGTATATTTTCTGTTTATGTATATACTGTATCCTATACATAGTACCAGTCAAATGTTTGAACACGCCAATGGGAAAGGTAATGTTCTATAATATACACAAAGAATATCGGCCGATATATCGATACCGGCTTTATTATTTTTAATCCCTAATATCGGTCCCAAAAAATAAAAAACATATTGGTAGGGCTCTAATAAATGTAAATAAATACATTTAAATATATATTAGTAAGACAATTTTTAGACACTATATTACGTATTTCGACACAAATTAAAGTTTTAATTTAGTTGAAAATGTAAACCAGAAACAAGGTTTATTCTAATTCATTAATCACATTTATAATTAATAATGAGCACTCAAATGAGCTGAATAAAAACATTTATCCATAAAATTCAAACAAAAATCTAAACAAATCACAGAACTAATTGCAATTATTGGATGGCAGACTCTACAAAAAAAATAAAATACAAATGAAAATAGACTCAAAACGAGAAAAATAAAACAGAAAATAGAGAAATGTATGAAATTTCCGTGCATTACAACGAATTACTCCAATACTCCATTAATTTGCATGTTTGAAACATCTTAAACGCCAATAAAAAGCATATATATATATATATATATATATATATATATATATATATATATATATATATATATATATATATATATATATAAAATATGTTTAAATTACAGTAAAAACTGCTGAAATTAAATTCAAAGACTAAAATTCTAAAAGAGAAACCGTGAGTGCCAAAAACTTTATTAACCACAAGTCCGTGTTATGATTGTAGAAGTTTAAAGAGCTGTATGTTATTAAATAAAACTAATAATTAAGGGGAACACGTTTATAGTCATTATTATTCTCTTAAAAGGGACATGATATGAGAAATCAAGTTTGACTTAATTTTTTGTCATGTAAGAGGTCTTTGTACCTTTTTGTATATTTTGTATATACTTTTGTAATGAACTTCACTGTGAACCAAATTAAGCAGAGATTTATTCACCATAATTATGATTCAAGACTGATCAGTCAAGCGCTCATCTGGACATCAGGAGACACTTTCCTCTTAATATGAACCTGAAATCTGAGGAAATGTGACTGAAGCAGACCTCTCTGATCTTATCGTTCACAACACTCTCACGATGATGTATGAAAGAGCAGACACACCTCAGGGAAATAGTCCTGAGGAAACTTCTCTTTCTCCAGCGAGGCTGCGCTCGGAAGAGCGTCCGAACACACCTCCTTCCCAACCACCTTCCTGAACTTCTTGGCTGTGTGAAGGGAAACCAGGAGGAATAAAACAGAACTGATTAACATGCAAACATGTGCAGAGACTCTGATTAGAGCATGAGAGATCAGGGCAACTGCGCCACCTACTGCTCACATGCAAAGTTTGTGTCTAATAACACTGAATGAATGAATGATGCATTTATATGTATAATATCAATGACAAATATCTAGTCTTTAAGTATAAAACTCATTTACATCAACATAATTTAAACAAATATAAAATTTAAATGCATTCAAATTATAAATAATAATAATTAACAAAAATAAAGTAATTATAATTAAAAATAATTTTAAACACAATTAAAGGTATATGCATTATTATTTGTTTGTTTGTATTTATTTATGCTTTATTTTATTTTTTATTTTTAACTACATAAAATCTCCTGGCTATAATTTATCAGGATGCTTCACTTAAATTTACTTTTGTGTTTTGGTGTAATTCTCATGACATTGGTGGAAAAGTCTTTTTTATGTATAAAAATTATACTTTTAATTAAGTTTATTTCAGCATATTTTAAATAAATATAAAACTAAAAAGAAAAAAGTACTTGAATGCATTCAACTTATAAAAAAAAATTAAAGGTAATAAAAATATACACATTACATTTTATTTTTATTTTTAACTACATAAAATCTCATGGCTATAATTCATCTTGGATGCTTTATTTCAACTTTCTTTTGTGTGATTAATACATAGTAATTTTTACTATGATAATTATTTTTTACCTTTATATCAGTTCAAATAATTACAGCATAAATTAAGCAATTACTAACATGTTTAAACACTTTCTTTTTTGTCGAAATGCACGTCACTGTAAAAAATGATGTCAGACGGGAAAACACTTCTTTATCACTGTTCTTTTTCTTGAAACATGCTCTTATTTTTGTGTCTTGTGGTGAAATATGATTAATTCAGGTTTTGTGAGTTTGATGGAGAGTGTGATTACGGCCATCATGAGAGAGATATGGTGGTCTTTAAGAGCTCTGGGTTTGAGCGGGGCTGAAGGGTCCGGCGGGGGCTAATGCTCACACCGCTGTAATGGGAGTGGCTTTAATTAGTGTGACCGTCGGGACATGCGACCTCTGACCCCTACCGCTGATGAGGTCACGCTAACTCTCCAATAGCTTGAGTGCACTATTACCACAGGCTGAAATCTCATGAATTAAATCCTAATATTAATAAGCATTACTGTTTCCTATCGGTAACTCCATTTTAGCATGTTTTATGGCTTCTGAAACAACCTTGACCGCGCTGGATCTGATGGGATTGATGACACGCCATATTAAAGGGACACACGTACCTTTGAAATCAAACTGCTGGATGTTTTTCAAGGATTCGTGGATGAAGTAGCAACATCCCAGTGCCTGAAAGACAAAGAGAGAGAAATTACTCAACATGGAAACTCAAAGGTGTGGCTTTTCTGGTCTGAAGATGTGCATCTGGGCCAATTCTTCACCTGTTTTGTAAAAACTGGGGTTGGCCGATATTTACATTTACATTTATGCCTTTAGCAGACACTTTTATCCAAAGTGACTTACAGTGCATTCAGACTAATTTTACATATATTTTATATATTTTTTACCAGTATGTATGTTCCCTGGGAATCAAACCCAAAACCTTTTTCGCTGTTAATGCAATGCTCTACCACTGAGCCACAGGAAAACACATATACCTGCATTTTTATTATCGGTATAGCTGTATTTTTTATTATCGGTTTGGCTGACATATTAGGAAGCATTATTTTGAACTATATATTTTATTTCAGAAATTGTTATGCATGTGTTTTTACTGTGTTTAAATTAAACACCATGATACCATATATATCGGCTTCATATCGGCTATCAGCTGCCAAGATATGAGTCATCAAAAAAATCCATATTAGCCGACCGATATTTAGTAATCTAAAAAAACTCTAAATACCTCCAATTAATCTATTTTGAAATATATTTCATTTCAGCAACTTTTTGCGTGTTTTTACAATTTTTTAATTAAATATTGAGATATTATATATGTAGGGTCCATCAGGTGCCAAAATATCGGTCATTATAAAATCCATATCGGTCGACCATATTTAATCATTTTAATTGAAAGAATATCTATATCGGTTAACCACTACTTTGTATAATATCAAAAACACATCTAAATGCATGCAATTAAATCCATTCTGAAATATATTTTCAACATTTGTTATGCATGTGTCTTTACCATTTTTTTTTTCATATATATTGACTATATATCAGGTTTACACGACTGGTGAAAAAATATTTATCCATGTGTTTTAACAAATTATTTATTAATTATTTTAATATCATGTATATCAGCTTTATATCTGAAAGATATCGACATTGAAAAAAACATATTCGCCGACCACTGCTTGGTAAAGCACTAAAATACATCTAAATACATCATATTAAATCTATTTTGATTTAATTTCTGAAATGATGTATGCATTTTTAAAATGTTAATATTCTGAAGTCATATAAATCGGTTGACCACCGCTTAGTAAAGTAGTAAATACATCTAAAACCTGAAACGAGCACTTTTAATACTGGGTCAATGCATCATTGTAGTCAGATGCAGATACGGTTCGCAGGATATCAAGTAACGTCAGTCGTGTTTCATAACTTCATGCGTTTATGTAAAACCCAACACCACAAAAGAGCACAAACTTGCTCTTATGAATATGAAGGAAAGGCCTCTTTTCTTATGTAAGGAGTTCACGGCGCTCAAATATAACATGTAAATTATAGCCAGAGCCGATTCTGTCAAAGCGCTCGATCTGAGCTGCTCAAAGCAGCACAGTCAGAGTTTAGCATGACCAAAGATTTACTTCAATAGGATTATATTCTTCATTTTTACTGAACAATCAGACAGTTTCTGTGTCTGTCGACGGCCCAAACAAACGGAGCCTGCGGGCGTAAGGCGCCGGGGATTTGATGCGGTTCACAGTTCACTAACTGCTTTCCTGAGCGGCTTTTGCACCTCTAGTCCTCAAGTTGGCCTAAAAAGAGCGAAACCTGCTTCCTGTCCGCTCAGGGCTCAATGCAGCGGCCCAAAACTGTGGGCTAAAGCTCTCAATAGTGTCTAAAGACAGAGAGAGACGCTCAGGCATCAGCAAATACAAATGCTCAGAGAATACAGTTAGGAAGCAAGAAAAGAGCACAATAGAAATGGTTGGAGACGGACTGAATGGCCATCTGACGCTCTCAGGTTCTCTCTGCTTCACTGATCTTCACACATATGCAAGATCCGAGTCCAAAATCAACACTCGCCAAGAACAGAGTGACGGTAAAAACTAGTTTGGCGAGTAAACGAAACCGAATTATGTGCCAGTTGGCTGGTGAATTTATTAGGACCTAAAAGAGAAACGCTGAGTCTCTTCTGCTCATCGATGCTCCATAAAAATGCAGTAAAAATTGTAAAATATTTTTACTATTTAAAACAGCTGTTTTCTGTGTGAATCTGTGTTAAAGTGTAATTTATTTCTGTGATGCACAGCTGTATTTTCAGCATCATTCCTCCAGTCTTCAGTGTCACATGATCTTCAGAAATCAGAATAATATGATGCATTTTATTTGTCAGGATTGACAGATTAATAGAAAAATAAAAAAGAACAGCAGTGTTCATCTGCTCATAAAGAGGGAACACTGGTCCTAAAAAAAGTTGTGTTGTTTTGTGTGTGTGAATGAGGAAGATGCTGCTGATGAAGATGACGGCGGTGGACTGGCACTGAAGGACTGTGGGCACAGAACCCCTCCTGCATTATTTATGAGCGCCGCGCGGCTCATCTTGAGATTAAACATTTGCTGATTTGTCAAAAGCACAAACAGAAGGTCCCGCTCACCCCAGCGTTCACATTTAATTGATGAGAACATTCCCGGCGCGACCCGAGCGGCCCGTCGAGGAGAGGCGCGATGAAGGTCAGTTTCCCGGAAAGGCTCCTGTTTATTTCTGTTTGCTTTAGTTTATGTGCGGTTTCACCTCAAACGGAGACGGAGACGCCCATTCCACACAACAACTGTATGAAACAGCAGACGATCGATACAAAACACATTCATTCCCCAAACGACTCGATTCAGAAGAGCCACGTTTCATCTGCCATTAAACTATTTCTACTACAACAGCATGGTTACACTTAGCGCATTTATAACAGAGATCTCGGTGCAGAATTTGAAAATGTGGCATAATTTAATTCTATTGAGCATTATAAAAGTTATGATCAGTGTTTGCTGTACTTCTCCACCTCAGAATAAACCATAAACAAGGCACTGTAATCACAGATATCGTAATAATAAATCCAAACACAAGCTCTAATGAATATTTAACGTCAGAGTTCAAGCCGGTCTCCTCCTGAGCTCTTCATGAAGAAGCTATTATATTAGCGCCCCACAATTAATCCATTTGTCCCACGCAGTGACAGACTCCAAATATTAATTGGAGCCAGACGGCGCTGACAGGAAACTCTTATCTTTTAAGCAATGCTTTACAATGGCCAGTGTCAAGCGTATGTTTGTCACGTCCAGCGTTATCGATTACCTGCCAGATTCACTCCAAATAATTAAAAGTGTATTTTACATATTTATAAAGCGGACTGTCACTTAATTTTCCATTAGTAAAATGCACTCTGTTAAGTGCGCGGCGGGCCGGACGAGGAAATGAGTAATCGGCGTAATTGCAGACAGAAAGACAATAACCCAGCCATAAAGGCAGATTTTATTGGGCGCTCTGACAGCGAAGGTCTCTGACCCGGGTTTGGACCGAACAGAACAGAACCAGGACGAGACCTCGAGGGTAAACCACAACATCCTCTACACAGGGTTATGGAAAAACTGAAAAAATACTTTAACTGAAATAACATTATAAATAATTATAACAACATATTAATTACAATTTTATAAAAAAAAATTTAAACTATATTTTTAAATACCAATATTTGATTAAATTTGCATGTTTATTTTGCATGTTTATTTTGCATGTTTATTTTAAATAAAGGTATTTTTGTTTATAAAAGTTGTTTTAAAAAAAAGCAAAAATAATAACTAAAACTTTACCTAACATTGTGAAAAAATAAAATAAAATAAAATAAAATAAATAATAATAATAATAAATATTATTATTATTATTATTATTATATATAAAAAATAAATATTTAATGTTCCCAGCATCTCATTTTTGTATAGTTTAAATTTACGAACTAATGCAACTACTAATACATTTAAAATTAATTAAAACTATACACACGTATTAAAACTATACACAATGTACATATTTTTTTAGTTTGTCATAAAAATTATAAAAACACAAAATTACAAAAAAATTCTAAAATTAAAGTAAAAAATATATATTTCTAAATGTTAACAAAGTGTATTTAATTTCAGTTAGTTGTCACCATCTCGTTGCATTGTTTAAATGTATTTACTAGAACAACTACATCTAATAAATTACAAATAATATAAAGATAAAATCTAAATAAAAATAAACTATACTAGAACTAGCGGTTATTAAAAATCTAGCATCCCGCATGAATATTTACTGCATGCTTTAGTCAGTATGCAGTTTTCCTGTAAGATCTGCGGTAAGACTGCATGAAGCACAAGCAAGCCATGAATCATCTTCAACATTTGCTCTGAAATAACATCATCGCTGGAGTAAAGCGCTGCTGAAGGCCTTCAGACGAGACACAGGCTGAGCTCCGCGCACGCATTCACTGACCTTTCATGGATTTTTTGCAGTGGCTTTGAAAAATGAGCCATAAAGCAAACATAAAAGTGGTCATTTTTCCACAGCGGTCAGACCTTGATTCCTGTGAGAGTGTGACCGGCGTGTGTGAGGATGAGCCACCAGACGCTCATCATGTGTGAAGGGAGACGGCACGTGTGTGTGTGTGTGTGCGTGTGTGTGTGTGTGAGAGAGATCACTGTTCACGATGCACAAAATAAAAGGAAGAAAATCCAAATTGAATTTTATGTGAATGTTTTTCTCAGAAGAACTGGGTGTTTTCAGAAATGGCGTTTTCTTTTCATACTGCATATTAAATTAGTATTAATACGCCCAGAGCTGCAGTGTTTACAGCGGTAACCAAGGAAACGCTGCATCACTTCTCCATAAGCGCCACCTGCTGTCAGAGAGTGGATCTGCAGCTCCCTCAGAGCTTCTGCTGTTTCTGTCTTATACAGATGTTTTATGCAGCATCATTTCACAAAGCTAAAGTCACGTTATTCGGTTTTCACAAGTTTTTTTTTTTATTATTAATTCATGATTAAAATGCAATGGTTGCCTCTCATTTCAAATGGCTGTGGAAAATCAAGGTGCAACACAGAGTGAATATGCAAATGTTATTTTACATGTAATCTTTTCAATTTCTGTACATGAACATCGTCATTAAACCTAATGCATAATTTCATTTATATCTTTGTGCTATAGGCCTATATTTCTACACACACACACACACACAAAATACAGATTTGTTCAGGAATAGAGCTCAACTCTTCTCGCAGTATTGAACAGGAAGTTGTGCTGAAGTTGCAGGAAGTTCAGTTTTTTGTGTGTGTTTCTGTCAGTCTTGTATTTTGTCCGCTGTAATCCCAAGATCCTTTGCTCTCTCTCTCTCTGTCCTCTTTCATTCTGCTTCAGTTTGTTCCTCTGAACAGCGCTCCTGATCTTCTTTCATCAGACGTCTCGATACGCAGATCGCCCTGATAAACTGAAGCAGCGTTTGTGTTGTGAAAAGCCCTTTGCTTGTGATTATTATCACACAAATCAGGCCGTGACATCGTTTATGGATGTGAGAATGTTTCCAAGCGTCTCTCTCTGATGCACTGAGCTGTAACTAAGCCGTATGCAGCGGATCCCACGACTTTACATAACCTTCACATAACACCTCATCTCGCTTTCACATAAAGACAAAGAATCCACGGAGCTCAGGCTTCACGCTCGCTGCTTCAGCTTCCAGCATCTCTGCTCGATTAAAACACATCCTTTGATTTCACTGTTACGGGGAATGGAGCTGTTGCCGTATTTTGGAGAAAGAAACAGGGTTTCGGCGGCTCTCAAAGTCTTAAATGAGTCCTTCCACAAATGAAGGCCTTATAACATCCTAAATTGGGTCAGAAAGTCTAGATCTTGAGTATCTTTGAGTATCTTGTTCAGTATTTGTGTCTTGTTTCCGGTGCAAACGTCTAAACATCCTTTAACTGAGACTTTAACATTTATTTATCTGAGTACTTGTTTATATACCGTTATTTTCTTAATTGCCGCCTCATTATTTATTTATTGGATTTGTTTACTTATTTTTTTAGTTGTGTGTTAATTTAATAAGAAATAAACCTAATTAAAATAATAAAGTTTATTATTAAAATATTAAAATAATAAAGTAATAAAAATAATACAATTATTTAATATTTTACTTCATTTACATATTTACTGTTACTTACATATTTAAAAAAGTTATTAATCCTTTAGGCTACTTCATTTACAAATTTATTTATTAAGTCTTGAGTTGATTACTTGTTTGTTGCAATCTGATGTCATTGAATATGTAAATAAATCCAGTAAAAAAAAAAAAAAATTAAAATAAATATGTAAATAAATCCAGTAAATATTTTCTGATTTTTGTTTTATTTACTGGATTTATTTACATATTTTTTAAGGTTTTATGTTAAATTAAATTATATTCATTTTCACACAGTATATACACCACTTTGTTTGTAAAGTCTTTTCAAATCTTTAAAAAAAATGTTTTCTAAAAGTAAAGCAGATCCAAGTAAACACTCTTAATTTTTTAATCAATGAACATTGCTTTTCTAGTAACAGTTATAGTTATAATCTAAAAGAATAGTTTATAGTCTCTTTAACTTGTTAATTTAATTTCCACATTACACTTTCCATTCAATCTACTTCCTTTCATTCACATAAGAATCCTGTTTGTGAATCATAATGACCGTGGCACGAAGGCGATCTCACGATGAAAATGACGTGATGTGTGCGTCTTCAGAAGCAGATCAGAAGCAGAAGTTGGTTAGAGTTTATGTCCTTGTGTCTCTTTTGTAAGACTCGGCGCAGTCACATCCAATCACGTCAGCCACGAACGCTCATAATCCAATCAGATGCATAAAGAACGATCACAGGAACCGGCCAGATATTAAAGAGCACGATAATCTAGATTGATGAACGTTCAACGTCAACATTAACAATATTTTCATGCGTGGGGAATAAAGAGAAATCGATCGTTCTGTGGAGCGATCCGCTCTGAAAGAGTCTCCGTCTAATGAGGATACCTTTCTAAAACAGAGAAATATTCTTTTTAATTATTGGACATCTATAGTGGAATATGATTTACATTAATGAGCGTAAGTGTATTAAGGCGTTTTATCATTGGCATCTGAAACGATTAAATGATGGTGCATGAGAACCAGCGCTCGTGGACGTTTAATTAGTAATGGAGGCCTGAATTGTTCGGGTTTGACGTTTTTTGTGTGCAAATCTAATAACGCGGACAATGTTTATCATGTACGTGGCTCTTCAGAAGATGATGTGATTAGCCGAGCACTACATGCTCACTTTAGGAAACCTTGCAGAGGAAAACACTGGAAACGTGTGCTGCTTCTCTTTGGTCATGCATCGTTATGAAAATACAGTCGTAGAGAAAGTTGCATGTACAAATAAAGCACTTCTGGGATGCTTTAAAACATTGCATTTTCCAGCAAATACATCGGCGTGCACTTTACTAATCGAATCTGTTTACCTCATCTGAGCAGAAGCTGAAGGCACTGTGTTTAAGAAAAGCAATGATTTTTATGTG
>NC_068408.1:1579695-1587195 GCF_023724105.1 Carassius gibelio | reverse complement strand
ATCCTTTTAATAAATAAAAGTATTACTTTCTTGTAAGTAACAGATTAAGCATTAAACTGCTTTCACAGGACCCTGAAGATGTCCCTCTGTCTGATCTTCAGGTCTTCTGTTGGGTCTCCATCCTCTGGAGCACGAAGAGCAGCGAGGGCAGAAGAAAACCCCATCACGGCTGAGAAACGGCCGGGAGTGAAGATAACGATTTCTCAGCTGCATTAACCGCACGTACGTGACATATCCGCCCTGCTGCTCACACTCGCCCGCGGCGGACGCTCGTCCCGTCTGCGCCGTGTTTGGATTAGTCTCTGATGGGTCCCTGAAGAGCCCCGCAGACGGCCCCATAGATATACACTTTAGCTGAGGAAAGGTCAGGCGTGCGGGACACAGCAGGCAAACACGCATGAATCACGGGAGACTTGGTGCATGGCGGCGAATGAGTAACCCACACACCCCATTATTCCCCCTGTTCTCCGGCAGCCCGGATCCATGCCGGCGCATCCCCACACTTCATTAGGAGCAGATCCCATCCGCTTTAATTCCACCGCTCTCTCTGTGTGATCAATACTGCATCAGTGTCAGTGAAAATGACAATGGTGCAGTAATTAAGCGATTGATGTTTGATTCAGATGTCATGATTTGCTCAAGAGGAGAGGTGCGTCTGCTTATGTGTGTTTAAAGCAGCTAGCGGATGAAGACGGATCACACTGACCGCACACACACAGATAAACCTGATTACAGCGCTCCGAAGGAGAGGAAGACGAACACAACGCAGACTGAAACACACACGCTGGGATCTGGAGATGAAGGAGCAGAATCTGATATCTTTCTATCTGTATATCTTAAAATCTATCCATTCACCCCTCAGGCCTAAGAACATTTAAACATCGAGATTTCTTACATTGTTTTTCTAAACTTTCAAACAAGGCTTTGACAAGCAAACATCCGACGTCTGTCTCGACTAACTGTGTTTTCTTCTCATTTTTATTTGTTGCACTTCTGCTTCCATATTTGTATCTCAACTTCAGACGTTAAATCCACCTCAAAACTCGCACACCTTAAAGGGATAGTTCACCCAAAATGTAAATTCTGTCATTAATTACTCTCCCTCATGTCGTTTCAAACCTGTAAGGCCTTTGTTCATCTTCAGACACAAATTACGATATTTTTGATGAAATCCGAGAGCTCTCTGGAGCTATGAGAATACTTTTTGTGCGCAAAGAAATCAAAAATAACAATTTGCTCAACAATTCTTCTTCCTAAGTTACTGTGTGCTTTCTACTGAAAACTCGTTACTGAAGTAGTTGTTTTTGTTTTCTTTACGCACAAAAATTATTCTCGCTGAGCTCCACTCATTCTCTACTATAGGAGAGGAAGAATTGTATAAACTTGTTAAATCATCTAAACCAACAACATGTATGTTAGACCCTATCCCATCTAAGCTCCTAGCATGGTTTAAATCGTACTTATATGACCGCCATCAGTTCGTAGCAGTGAATGAAGATGTATCATATCGATCACAAGTGCAGTATGGAGTACCTCAAGGCTCAGTACTAGGGCCGCTACTCTTCACGCTTTATATGTTACCCTCATCAGGAAACATGGTGTTAGCTTTCACTGTTATGCTGATGATACTCAGCTCTATATTTCTTCGCGGCCCGGTGAAACACACCAATTGAAAACCAGTATTTGATTTGACATTTGACATTTATCGTAAGTTGTGTCTGAAGATGAACGAAGGTCTTACGGGTTCGAAGTGAGCAATTAATATTTTTGGGTGAACTAACTCTTTAAGCCCCAGTGTGACGGGCTGACATCTTTAGATCACTTGCTCTTCTATCTCCAGTCTTGTGAGAAATACAAACGCTAGTTCAGTCTGTGACACGCATTCGGCTGCTAAACGTTGAAAGGACACGACTTATATCAATACTGTAGCTTTTCTGTACAAAACAGCCAAAAATGTATTCTGAGATCGCATGCTGAGCTGCGCAAAGAAATTACGTATAAACAATAATGTATGATTAACTAAATGATTTGCATGATATATATATATATACACACACACACACGTATCATTACAAACTGCACATTGTAATTTGAATAAATAAAACTACTAACACAAAAATAACATATTCAAAGGTCTGCTGCTGGAGCCTATTTTAATATTTTAATATTCTAATATTTTGATATTTAAAATTATGTTCTGTGTAATAATGCAATCGGAGACATGTAATATCAAATGTCTAATGCAAGATGGCTTAATTGTCCTGTGCATTACATTTAGGGGGGCACAATAAGCCTCTCTCTCTCCCTCTCTCTCTCTCTCTCTCTCGCCCTCCCTCTCTCTCTCACCCCATCTCTCTCCCTCTCTCTCTCTCTCCGCGCTGGGGTTTGCCGCATGCACTCGTGGGCTCTTCATCAAGCACTGTAACGAGGCCCAAAAGCTTGGGCTTAATGAATTATTAAATGCGAGTCAATAAAGGATAAATAAGAACAACAAATGCAACCTTTGGGTATTTAATTAGCAGAGGTGGAGTGCTGCATTTCTAATGCGCTCTATGCTAATCGCTTTTGAGATTTCAGTGCGACCAGCAGATTGTTGCCCCAGAACACGAGCGATCCATCAGAGGCCGTGGATTCGTGTCGACGCTGTCCGACTCATTAATAGTCCGTTAGCGCAGAGACCGGAGGGCGTCAGACGGACTCCCAAATCAATGCTCCTAACACTCATCTGAGAGCGACCGAGTCAGCGATGTGAGGACCAGAGATCAACACTGGATTAGAGATTACTGACGGGGTTTACCAGCAGGTGACAGCTGAGCACCTGATTACTAACAGCACTAATGATGCTTGAGATCAGATACCAGTGATTCAGACACGACTCAATCAGCTTTAACTACACTGTTGTACTGCAGAATGCATTTCTCTAAGTAATAATAATAGTTCATATATTTTGAGCTGTGCAGCACTATATTTGCCAAAAACTAGGAGAAAATTTATTTCATTTCACTACATTTAAAAAGAGATCAAATTTATATTTTTTAAGTTTCATGCATTCGTTTGATTACCAACTTTTGTTAAACTGTTATAAATTTTAATTGTTAAATCTTTATTAATTTGATTTATTACACTTTTACCATAAATACAGAAAAAATAAATAAATAAATAAATAAAAAGCAATTTAGGGAGAAAATAGAAGTAATACAAATTTAGACAAATGTAAATTAAATGTGGGAAAAAATTCAATAGAATTTATTATTTTTTAAAAAAAATTAAAAATTCATAGAGCCCAAGGCTTTGACATGGTGAAATATGGCATGAAATTAGATTGGGGGAAAAATATAAGCAGAAATGAAGTTTTATGAAGATGTACATTCAGACCGAATGACCTTTGACCTGACACTGCTGGTTCACACACACACAGCTAATGATGAGCCGCAACATTAAGATGCTTTTAGCTGCATTAATAATGCTGATGGAGTGTGTGTGTGTGTGTGTGTGTGTGTGTGTTTATATCACACACAAACAAATGTGCTCTGTGAGAGATGTGCCAAATGAAGGGTAAGCAAAGTCAGTTTGCTGTAATTAAAGAGAGTCTTTTAGAGGACAGCGGCGTCTGACGGCGTACATGTGAACGAGAAACACAAACTAATGCCTAAAACACACCTGCCAGAGACGAGAGAAATGAGCACTCTGTGTGTGTGTGTGTGTGTGTGTTTCAGACTCGAGTCGTAACAGGAAACTGTATAGAGGAAGGTGACAAGCTGATCAGATGAAATGTGTTCACAAAGTAACTGTAAACATGCACAGAATGAATCATGGGTAAAACAAGAATTACTGAACATGACAAGTAACTCAGAACAGCATGGGAGCACAAATAAAGACACTGCACACATGTTAAGAGTGTGTGTGAGATTCATGTGTTTCAGGAGCAGCTTCTTCTCAAGACCTCATCTGAATTCCCATCAGCGCAGGAGTCATTCATCAGGACGCCTCACAAATGCACGGAGCTAGCAATAAAATTAACCTTGTGCCAATTGTTTTCCCACAGGTTTGACGAGCCGCCTGCAGCTCATCCGTTACAGAAGAAGACATCAGCAGATGATGATGAGAGATGTGTTCCACACCACACGAGAAGATCTGGATCTAGTCCACTATATAGGCAGCACCCTACTGAGACAGCATGATAACAGAGTAACACTTTTGCTCATTTGGTTTTCCTGCTCATTAATGATCAACTTCACGAATTGTGTGGAAATCTCTCATTATGTTGAATCATCACCAAATCTTTTAATCATCTTGTTTTCTTTCAATCAGCACAGGTGTGTTTCTTTATGGATCTGATTGACTGTTGAACTGTAAACCTGAGCTCAAAGTATATTTGTGGATCGTTTTGGTAATATTCATTCAGAAACGGAGGTAAAAAAACACAATAATAATTACACACACACACACACACACACACACACACACATATATATATACACACATACACACACACTTTATGATTTTTTTATCAAATTAATTGTATTTTCATTTTATAAAAATATTCAATAATAATAATAATAATAATTTCAATTTGTTGCCAAGGAAGCAATTCTCATTTTAGTTTAGTTTAATAAAAAGCACTAAAACGACAGACTAAAATTGAATAAAGTAATTAAACTTATAGACATGTAAAAAAAAAAAAAAATTACAAATTACTAAAAATGATAAAAATAAAAATAAACGAAATAAAATTCAAACGAAATGTAAATATAACAACACTGCTAAAATACAAAATTAAGCTGTAATAGTATCTCAATTATACTAAAACACACACACACACACACACACACGATCCAGAACTGGTGGTTTTGAACACAATGTAAGTTGCTCTGAATATAAGCATCTGTCAAATACATAAATGTAAAAGCAACATTGGGTAAAATATAGTTTTCTTAATCTGACCTAAATAATGTAATTTGATCCAAATATTTCAGCTGAGAATGACGCATATTTATAGATTGTTTTTCTTCTTACTAGCATCACATCTCTAAATCTTTGCGGTGCGTTGTGAGATTATCATCTATGATGCGTTTAAATACTGTTTAAGCAGACGGCCCAGATCTACAGGAAACACACACACACACACACACACACACACACACACACACAGCTGGTGTTCACAGTGCAGAGAGAGAAATCCTTCACTGGATGTTTATTTGCTCTCAACACCTCCGAAGCGATCAATATTTTTAATTTGGGGCCAAGTTATTATTTTTCACATCACTGCGCTGGGGAGCAGAGTAAAGTGGCTCATATTTTAGCGCTAAAAAGATCGATATGACAGCCTCACCTTCACTGTGGCCCTTACACACACTCACACACACACACACACACACAGCCCTGATAAACCAATCTGACCAGACACACACACTGCACGGGTTTACAAGCGCTTACACGTGTGTGTGTGTGTGTGTGTGTGTGTGTGTGTGTGTGTGTGTGTGTTTCTTCGTATCAGATGCATCTGTTTCTATATAATCCATTAGCAGCGTATATATTTATTTCTCTCTAAATTTCTCCAGCGCCCCGGAGTCATAATTCACATCTGATGGCAGATTCATTGATTGTCGCTCAGCACACATGCAGACGTCTGTGTGTGTGTGTGTGTGTGTGTGCGTGACTGATGGTGTGTGTGAATTATTGCTCTACATTATTACTCCAGTGAAGTCTGGCACATTCAGACGGCCTCGAGCAGAATAACACACACTGGATGTAGTTTGTGATGTTACACTGGATCTGTTTAGAGGAGTCTCACATCTCAATAATAATGCTTTATTCAGCGAGGAGGCATTACACTAATCAAGTCACAGGGAGGACATTTATAATGTTAGAAAAAAAAAGATTTTTCAAATAAATGTTCTTTTGAACTTTCTTTTCATCTAAATAAACTGAGAAATAAAATGTAGTAATGTAAACACATTTATGTAATGTGTTCAACACTGATAATAATCAGAAATGTTTCTTGAGCAGTAAATCATCATATTATTCTGATTTCTGAAGATCATGTGACACTGAAGACTGGAGGAATGATGCTGAAAATACAGCGGAGCATCACAGAAATACATTACACTTTAACACAGATTCACACAGAAAACAGATGATTACATTAGAATAATATTATAAATAATATTAATATAACTATTTTACCATATTTCTGATCATATTAATGCAGCCATGAAGAACAGAAGAGAGTTCTTTAAGACACATAATAAAGATTAAATTGTAATTACTCCAAACTTTAAATGTAATTAATTAAACACAATTTATTCTGTGATTCCAGCAGATTCAATATTCTAATGTGGTGTTCTTCAAATAAAACAATAAATGCAAAATTACGTGTGTTCTGAGATACAGATCGAGATTAGGTGAGTTTATGATCAAAACTTTATTCAAAGTAAAAATGGATTGTTCTTCAAAAACAAGGTATTTTTCTCATTAAGCATAATCTCTCTTTTTCTCACAAAACACAGCTTAAAATATTTACATTTACATCCTGATTTTTTGTGTTTATACCATATTAAGCGTGATTTTAAAAAATATATTTTAATAAAAAAATAGTTTTTTCTTTAAATAATTTTGTGATAAAACAACTCATTATTAATTTTAAAAAAATTCACACACACACACACACACTCACACACTCTCCGGGTGTATCCTACTGATGTGTGATATTCTCCTCTCAGTGTCATTCTTCAGAACAGTTGGTCTCTGTCTAAGGATTCATGTCATTACAGCGGCTGACACGAGTCTAATCCGGCGGGAAACAGCGCATGTTATCATCCGTCAGCACACACTCATCCCACAGAGACCGAGACGGAGACAGAACACACTCACGCTCCAGCAGCGGACCTTTCCAAACCTCCACAAATAAGATTAATATCACAAACCGTTACAGAACAAACCCTTACAATCTCAAAATAAATCAACCATCTCAAATAGTTTTACTTCATTAAACGGCTGCATCACATTTAACTGCAAACAGGGTAAAGGACTCAAGATTACACGTGTACTGAAATCAGTTTATATTTATATTGATTATAGATCGGTTTCTCATGTATCAGTACACACGAAGTACACAGCCATCGATATTGGATTTTGATTAATAACGTGTTTAAAGGAAGGCATTGAACAGATTATTGTGCTGATACTAATACAATCTCCACATCAAATGTGCTAAAATACGTCAGGTTTGACTTTAAAATCATTGCCTTTTGAAGACCTATTAAATGATAATGAAGACTTCTGATAAACTATTTATTGAAACTATTTTTCCTGGCCTTGTATGTGATCAAAGTAAATGTCGAGAGCCTGTGCTGCTGAGTTTGTCTGAAGTGATAACGGGATCTGTGGAGGTGTTTAGCTGCTAGCGCTGAGATTAGCCTCGGACTCGTCCTAATTAAAGCCGCGGGTCGAGGCGAGACTCAGCGTGTGTTAGCAGTCACTGTAACACATTGTGACAGG
>NC_068408.1:1569695-1577195 GCF_023724105.1 Carassius gibelio | reverse complement strand
CGCTCACTCACAAACACGCTCGCTCACACGTACTCACTCACACACACTCACACGCTCGCTCTCACAAGCTCGCTCGCACAAGCTCGCTCTCAGACGCTCGCTCACAAACACATACTCTCACACGCTCGCTCACAAACACGCTCGCTCACACATACTCACACACACACTCACTCATTCACACACTCTCACACGCTCACTCTCACACGCTCACTCACAAACACGCTCGCTCACACGTACTCACACACACTCACTCATTCACACGCTCACTCACAAACACGCTCGCTCACACGTACTCACACACACTCACACACACACTCACACGCTCGCTCTCACACGCTCGCTCACAAACACACTCACTCACACGTACTCACTCACTCACACATACTCTCACACGCTTACTCTCACACTCACTCACACATACTCTTACACGCTCACTCTCACACGCTCACAAACACGCTCGCTCACACGTACACACACACACTCACTCATTCACACACTCTCACTCACAAACACGCTCGCTCACATGTACTCACACACACTCACTCATTCACACACTCTCACACGCACACTCTCACACGCTCACTCACAAACACGCTCGCTCACACGTACTCACACACACTCACTCATTCACACACTCTCACACGCACACTCTCACACGCTCACTCACAAACACGCTCGCTCACACGTACTCACACACACTCACTCATTCACACACTCTCACACGCACACTCTCACACGCTCACTCACAAACACGCTCGCTCACACGTACTCACACACACTCACTCATTCACACACTCTCACACGCTCACTCTCACACGCTCACTCACAAACACGCTCGCTCACACGTACTCACTCACACACACTCACACGCTCGCTCTCACAAGCTCGCTCGCACAAGCTCGCTCTCAGACGCTCGCTCACAAACACATACTCTCACACGCTCGCTCACAAACACGCTCGCTCACACATACTCACACACACACTCACTCATTCACACACTCTCACACGCTCACTCTCACACGCTCACTCACAAACACGCTCGCTCACACGTACTCACACACACTCACTCATTCACACGCTCACTCACAAACACGCTCGCTCACACGTACTCACACACACTCACTCACACACACACTCACACGCTCGCTCTCACACGCTCGCTCACAAACACACTCACTCACACGTACTCACTCACTCACACATACTCTCACACGCTTACTCTCACACTCACTCACACATACTCTTACACGCTCACTCTCACACGCTCACAAACACGCTCGCTCACACGTACACACACACACTCACTCATTCACACACTCTCACACGCTCACTCACAAACACGCTCGCTCACACGTACTCACACACACTCACTCATTCACACACTCTCACACGCACACTCTCACACGCTCACTCACAAACACGCTCGCTCACACGTACTCACACACACTCACTCATTCACACACTCTCACACGCACACTCTCACACGCTCACTCACAAACACGCTCGCTCACACGTACTCACACACACTCACTCATTCACACACTCTCACACGCACACTCTCACACGCTCACTCACAAACACGCTCGCTCACACGTACTCACACACACTCACTCATTCACACACTCTCACACGCACACTCTCACACGCTCACTCACAAACACGCTCGCTCACACGTACTCACACACACACTCACTCATTCACACACTCTCACACGCTCACTCTCACACGCTCACTCACAAACACGCTCGCTCACACGTACTCACACACACTCACTCATTCACACGCTCACTCACAAACACGCTCGCTCACACGTACTCACACACACTCACTCATACACACACTCACACGCTCGCTCTCACACGCTCGCTCACACGTACTCACTCACTCACACATACTCTCACACGCTTACTCTCACACACACTCACACATACTCTTACACGCTCACTCTCACACGCTCACAAACACGCTCGCTCACACGTACACACACACACTCACTCATTCACACACTCTCACACGCTCACTCTCACACGCTCACTCACAAACACGCTCGCTCACACGTACTCACACACACTCACTCATTCACACGCTCACTCACAAACACGCTCGCTCACACACACATATATATTAGGTGTGTAACAATAGACAAACAGTAGACAAACTTGACGGTTTGGTTCATACCTCAGTTTTGATGTCGCGTTTTTTTCAAAATAAGAGTCATGGTGTATTTCAAGCTTTTTTTCTGGTCATTAATATTTGGGTACATAAACTATTTATTTTAATTTCCAATTGTAGCTTCTGTCTGGGATTCCCCATCACAGTAGCAACAGAAATCAAGTTGTTATAATTAAAATTAAAACCATAAATAATATTCTTCATTAATTTAAATAAAATAAATATTAACTGAAATTAAAAAACAAATCTATAAAAAAATAAATAGCAGTGATGAATAAACAATTAATCATGATTAATCACATCCAAAATACTTTTTTGAATGATATTAATCACTTGATCAATCAATTGTTTGACAGTACTATTAAATATAGAAAATAGATATAAAACTTTTTATTTAGTTTATAGGCTTTAGCTTAAACTGATGTACTATAACCAAAACAGAAATAAATAAAAAAAATAATGCATAACAATTTAAGTAAACTCTTAACTAAATCCAAAATAATTCAGATGACTACAACATGACTAAAACTACAAGTTATTTTCTTTAAAAGACTATGACTACACGGAGAGAGCGAATGCAAATTAATTTATTATATATTTATACAAAAAAAAACAGTTATTTTCAAAGTACAAGATTTATATTACAAGAACACAGAAAGTTTTGATCAGAGAGCTCCATCTCGCTCAGTAAACAGCAAACACTGTCTGTCTCTATCGGTCTTTCTCCTTCAACACACATTATCTGAAGATTGACATCTGGAGCAGACAACAAACAGTTCCTGAGCAGAACAACACGTGTCTGTCTGAGCCACAGCAGTGTATCGAGCGGTTCACCGATCGCCCAACACACCAGTACTGAGACCTCAGCATCCACAGATCAGCATCTTTATTACACGTCAAGTCTTCTTGTAGGAAAAAAATGAAGTGAGTTTACGATTAAACAAGAACAAACATCAGGCATTAGGTTCAGGAAAATCAACTTCATTCAAAGTTCAAGCAAGCTTTTTTTTTTTTAGGCAACTGGAAGATATTTGTTTTTGTTTAAAGCAAAATCTCTCTTCATTTTGTCCAATTTCTCAGAAAAAAAAAAACAAGAATATCTTCCACTACAGTAAATGTCTCTCGATTGAAGGATGTTTGGACATTTGTACTGAGTTACTGAGGAAGAACATCTTGTGCAGTGTCCAGAAAGTTAGAAATGCTAAAAATGTTTGATTTATAGCTTAAATATTATGCATGTATTTATATTTGAATGTGCATGAATGATCTATTATGTGTTCATATATATAATGTCTCCGCACACATCTGGGTTTATTTCTGGGTTTCTGCTTCCATCTAGTGGCAGCAGCAGGAAACTCAATCTGAAGACAGATCGACATCGTTTTAAAACGAGGTGCAATGTGAAATAAAACTTGAAATGAACATAACAGAAGAGCAAATCACGACAAACACAAGTAAATCAGTTTATGCTTCTCAGGACTTCTTAAAAAACCCAAACTCTAAGTTAATATATTCATGGATTATTATGTATTTGGAGCTTCTGCTCTCGGTTTGATTGTAAAATATACATTATTGGTTTTCTGAAAAAAAAAAAAAAAGTATTTGTGTGTATATGTATGTGTGTGTGAGAGTGTGCGTGTGTGTGTGTGTGAGGGAGTGTGTGTACAGAAACTGCATAGGGAGTTTTTAAAAAATAATAATATAATGGATTTCTGTAAAACAATGTGTAATGTGATAAACCTGACTTTAAATGAAACAATCATTTATGAATCACATGAAATATATAAAAAAAAAAAGATTAAAACACATCAATTAGTTTTTACTTCTATCTAATATTTATATCTAAGTTAATATGTTAATTAAATATTATACAGGGAGTTTGTCTTCTAAGTGTCTTTTTTTTGTAAAAAAAAAAACAAACATTTGGTTTTATATTTAAATAAATATATGTAATTTAAATAATCTATAAATAAACAAATACATACATATGCAAAACTAGTGCACATGGAGTTTTATAAACATTAATATTATGGATTTTAGTGCAATAAACCTGACTTGAATTGCCCTCTAGTGGCAGAACTACAGAAACAAACACAGGACTGAGCCACTCACTGTGAACTGCTCCTGGGATTTGTAGTTCTTGTCGAGGTAGACACGAGCGCGGTTGTAGTCCTTCATGACGTCACTGGACAGCAGCTCTCTGACAAAACAACACAGAGCACACACTTACTGCAGAACACCATGATAATAGCAAGGGATTTCATGCAGTGTGCAAATTATGAGTCTTTGAAATGCCATGTATATAAGCAGCACAGGTATATTTTTTAACAATATAAACTATAATATACAAAATACAATGTAATATTTTTTATGCCAAAAAACATTAGGACATTATTAAGTAAAAATCAGGTTCCATGAAGATATTTTGTAAATCTTCTACTGTAAATATATCAAAGCTTCATTTTTGATTAGTAATATGCATTGCTAAGAACTTCATTTGAACAACTTTAAAGATGATTTTCATTATATATAAATATATAAAAAGACATCAAATCAGCATCAGAACCAGTAGATGGCAGCAGAGGAGCACTTACTGGATTATTAGTCATTCACACGTTTCTCCTTTATATTTTGAAATGGTAAAATAACTGTAAAATCACTATTATAAATTATCAAATCATCAAGAATTCAGATTTTGTCAGATTTTGTCTTTTGTTTTGTGTATGAAGTAAAAAAAAACGTCACAAAGTGTTTTGAAAAACTTGAAAAACTTAATCACAATCACATAAGTTTTTGATCAGTTTCATATAAGACTACAGAAAATTAATGGTACATTTAATAAGAGTACAAATATATATATAAAACATAAAAATTTAAATTTGGTAAAATACATTTTGTGAGCTTCCTAAAAAAGCTTAGTGCTTTACTCTCAGATTAGTATAAACATGAAATAAACAAGAAACGAACATGTAATGTTATTAGCAACTGCATTTTTTAATGCAAAACAACATAAATATGATCATACATGTGCTATCTGTGTGAAATTGCGGTTTCATCTGCAGGTCGAGCTGCTCAGGTGTGAGTAAATATTGGCTTTGGCCTTTAATAATGAGACGGTATTGAGAGCACACACACACACACACACACACACACAGTGTTTGATCAGGAACCGGATTCACACTCGCTTCAGCTGAACTCACTTGATGAAGCTGTCCACGTGTGTCATAGACGCCTCGTAGTTCTTCCCTCCGACCTCCTGACAGTGAAGAGCGAGGAAGAGCGGCCGGTGCGTCTGGACCGTCTGCAGGACACACAACACTGCAGTGAGAGGATGGATGGAGACACACTTCTGTTCTGACACTGATGAAAGACACTTCTGACAGTGGTGGTGTAACAATGTAACAGTACTCCAGTCAAACGTAACAAATCACCTCACTTAGTTACTTTTTATAGAAAGTGATAGGTTGTTACTTTTTAAATCTGTCCAGGGCTTGCTTGTTTTTAATATAAAAGTTCTTCTTTTAACTGTGAAAGCCCTTTCTCTCTGAAAGTGTAGTGAATGTGTCTCAGACTGAAGGAAGTGTAAGTTCTGGTCTGTAGAGTAGAGAGAGCAGCTCAAACTAATCACATGAAGAAGAAACAACAACACTGTTCACAAATAACTACAGTCAGACACACATCTGTTATTGATGTATAATCAGATCATCGAAGGTCCGTAGCAAAGACATTAGTTTATAAAAGTGTATTAAATACATGAATGATATTTGTCTATTTTTAACATATTTAATTATTGCAGGTTTGTATCATGTTCTGAGCTTGCATGTGACTGTTTTTATTGATTTTGAGAAACACTGAATTGAATACAGATGTAAGAATGTGGCACTTCTGACAGTATTACAAGTTCTTCAAGAAGTTATATAACACTGTTAGATGGTATAGATAGATAGATAGACTCTTAAAATGTTAAGGAAATTTGTCAAGTTTCAAGCACATATTGCTAGAATTAATGAATGAATATTATATTTTAAATAACTGAATATATATTTTTTATTTTATTGTTATGTTTACTTGAAAAAAAAACATTCAGTTCTCAAATTCTGGATTTACACAGTATTATAATTAATATAATAATACACTGAATAAATGGCTGGTGTCTTCTGTGAATGAAATAACCGGCGCAGCACTGAAGTCTCCACACGAGTGTTCACGGTTATATTTGAGAGCTATTAATAACAGCGCTGTCAGCAGGTGTTAAACTGTGTGAATGCTGAATAAATATTAGCAAGCCATTAAACGTCTGTCAAACAGCAGGAGACAAAACAATGGCTGAAAACAGAACAAACAGAGCAAACAGCACAGAGAGCACAGAGAGCGCTCGATCTATTCCTCTACACACACCTGCAGAGCTGATGTTCAGAAGACTTCAGCAGAACATCATCTATCAGCGCATTACCATCAGATCACACACAGTGCGTCTGAAATACTGTGTTTGTCTAATGAGACGCTTAACATGTTTAATCAGCTAATAATGATGGATCTGTGTCTATGAGGATCTTCATGTTTATTCATCAACATTATTACAGTCACTCACCACTCAGCTCACGTTAAACAGCTTTATATGAGAACAATTACAGTTTCATCTTTTATATTAACTGTAATTATAATGAAAGTTTTAGAATATAATCGTTTTTTTATAATGTTTATATAGTTTTCTTTTTTAAATTCAGTTTTAATTAATTTAGAACTTTAAGATTAAGAAAAAAAACTTTAAAACTGTCTCCTTGGTGACAGACTTTGTTCATGTCTCGAACAGCAGTGTTTTAAAGAAGTCTCTTTTGCTCAGTCCGAAGCACAGCAGTCAAATTGTGAAATATTTATACCATTTAAAGTAACTGCTTCCTAATTGAATATATTTTAAAATGTAATTTATTCCTGTGATTTCAAAATGTACTACTGTCATTCATAATGTTTAAATATAATTTCATGAATACAAAAATATATGTGGAAAGTGGAAATGAGCTATAAGTACTTCTCTGCTAGTTGTAATTAGATCTAGATTTCTGTTTAGGGTTTGCTTTCCTACATTATAACATTTGTAGTTTTATAGATGGGGGAAACCTATTAAAGATTAAGAAATATCGTCACATTAGAAAATAACTTTCAAATTCTGAAAAACATCAAAGTTGTGTGAAGCATGTGAAATCAGTGGGAAACATTGGAGCGTTTCTGCCACACGTTCCTGTAGTTCACTGTTAAATCCAGGGTCAACGCTGGACATTCACAGATTCATGTTGTAAATGGTACAGAATATTTCCCTGTATCACTGTT
>NC_068408.1:1417195-1564695 GCF_023724105.1 Carassius gibelio | reverse complement strand
TAAGAGTACAATTAAAATCTCCAGCCACAATGATTAAGTTATCACGAGGAATATTAATCATTGCGTCCTGTAATTTTTAAAAAAATAAACCTCTTTCATACCCAACATTAGGAGCATATACATTAATGAAGGAAAAAGACAGAGCTTGCAAAGTGATATCCACCCGCTGCATTCTTCCAGGAATAATTTCGATCATATTAGAAGCGTTACCCTGAACACTTTCTGATATGAGAACAGCTACTCCAGCACTTACACTGGAACCATGGCTGAGAAAAGCCTGTCCTTTCCATTCACTTAGCCATTCTGCCTGGTTAAATACATCTGTGTGTGTTTCTTGTAAGAATATCACACTTGACTTTTTAAAAGCCAAAAACTTTAAAAGTGCACTTCTCTTTTCTTTATTACGACATCCATTTACATTTAAAGATCCAATATTTAAGGATGTCCTTACATCTTAATGCAGCAGGTGATATCTCACAGGACTATCTTTTCAAATCTCTTAGCAGCTACTTTTTTCCATCTTGATGAATCATTTTCTTTACTTTGGTCATTATTTTTTTAAGACGATACCGTTTTTGTCTACTAAACTCCTCAACTGTTGCATTTATCATTACATCTCTACAAGACACTAAAAATCTTTTTAAATCTGGAAAAAACAAATCAAACTGTGGATTCCGTACACCTTTAGTTTCATCAAGGAAAACACTAATCTCCCTTGTAGAATATAACTTAGTTTCACAGCCACTCAATTCTGATGTGCCTATTTGGGAATCAATGTCTCCCATTTCTAGGAAACTCCCTACACTCTCACATTCATCTGAATCACTATCAGACCGGACCACACCAGAGCCGGTTGGAAACGACTGACTACAACTTTCATTTGCTTCGTCTGACTTATCATCGTTTCTGTCATCTGTTTCTGCACACTCCATCAATAGATCTTCATCTCTGTTTTTAGTCTGAGATTGTAATTTCTGTAATTCTTCATTTTCTCCCCCCTCCCCTACAGCATTAACACTGGTAGCACCATCTACTGTATCATCTACTGTGTTTACATTGTTTATCTCCACATTCCTCTCAACAGCTTCATCTGTCACATCATGAACAGCCGCGTTACTTTCTTTAACGCTCACATTATTCTCCTGAACATTTATTTTGGGAGATGTTTGTAAACCTGCCGGATTGTTAGCGCTCTGTTGTTTGGGACATGCCTGTTTCTGATGTCCATATTCACTGCACAAAAAACAGCGCATGTTATCCGAAGTGACAAAGATTGTGTAATCTTTACCCTCTACTGCTATTTTTAGCACCAGATTAAGCGGCTCATTTTGCGAATTGGGTATCATGTACGTGAAACGTCGGAAAGACATGACATGCTTAAAGTTTGGATTTTTAAGACCTAACGGAATCATCTTAATCGGAGCAGTTAATTTTCCGTAGCGTTCAAGAATCTCTTTCAAAGTTCCTTCTTTTATGAAGGGTGGTACGTTTGAAAGTACAACTTTCTTAGAAGGATTTGACAGAGGCAGTAGCGGTAAAAAAGTATCGTTTACAACAAGTCCTTTCTCTAACAGTTCATCAACCATTGAAACTTCTTTGAGAAATATAACGAGTGCTCTGTTCATCCTTGAGGCAGATTTAATATTTAAACCACCGACCTGTTCGCTGATCGCTATCAGTACGTCTTCAATTGACATAGAGTCATCCGGTGTACACTTACAGCCGTGATCGAGGGTCAGACGAGAGAAATCACCGCCCAGCTCCATACCTGCGCGCGAGTCAGCGCTCCGAGGTTAATCTGGCAATTTAACTTCAAAAACAGTTTATAATTAAAGAGAAATGGAATAGAAAAAAACTATCAGGGAACGCCAAAAACAACGTGCTCTACTGCAAACACCCTCGCTACCCACAATCCTCAGAGAGAGAGAGAGAGAGAGAGGGTGAGAGAGAGAGAGAGAGAGAGAGAGAGAGAGAGAGAGAGAGAGAGAGGGAGAGAGAAAGATACACACACACACACACACACACACAGAGAGAGAGAGAGATACACACACACACACACACACACACACACACACAGAGAGAGATACACACACACACACACACACACAGAGATACACACACACACACACACACACACACACACAGAGAGATACACACACAGAGAGGAGAGAGAGAGAGAGAGAGAGACAGAGATACACACACACACACACACACACACACACACACACACACACACACAGAGAGATACACACACAGAGAGGAGAGAGAGAGAGAGAGAGAGACAGAGATACACACACACACACACACACACACACACACACACACTGGAGTGCTCTCCCACTCATATATTTGTAAGTATTAAACCACAAAGCGACGGTTTGAACATTGATTCTGTGTCTGTGTTAATGAATGGTGCAGATGCTGTCTCTCAGCACATCTCCAGAGTCACTTCACGAGCATCTGACGCTTTCATCAGAGTTAAACTCTCCTCAATCATAGAAATAAGATCGGTTTAACTTGAAGACATTGCAGCAGAAATATTACTATTGTTCAGAGGAATACACGTAACAGGCTGCTATTACTCTACAATCATTACAACCTTACTTTTAACCAATAATCATACCATATTTCTTCAGTGTTACCTTTATTTGTTTAATTTTCATTACTTAAAAGACGGATTAAATCAATGCTTTATGCATTCATTTCTCAGCAAAAATCATAGGGTTTTGTAAAAATAAATGAAACTAGTTTCAAACTGAATTTGGTAACAATAAAACATTTCATAGGGCCTTAACTTGATGTTAAATTGTTTGTTTCATGATTTAAGTTAAGTAGACATGCTTTTGTATCAATAAGATGTAATTTAACCATTAAACAGGAGTCGAGAAAGCCCTGCTGAAACACTTCAGGAACACACTGATCTCAGAGAACAGGTGTGTGTAGAGCAGAAGACTCAATGTCAGCGTGTCCTCTCTTTTGAGAGTCAAACCCTGCAGGGAAATACAGCAGCTCCCAGTTTGATTAGGAAATGTGTCCTCGTGAGATCAGCATACACACACACACACACACTCTCACACACACACACACACACACACACACAGAAAGTTTAGAGTTCAGATATAAACGCTGATGTCAAATACCCTTTTGACCGACGCTTGTGTCGATTGCTGTTTCACCACTAGATGGCGACAGGTGCGTGTTTAAAAAAAAAGTGTATTTGTCGTTGAATCATTCATTCAAGAGATGAAACAAGTAAATTATACATCATTATAAATATAATACAATTCTATATATCAGCGAAGCAAGCAGTTACACAGAACAAGTGTCATTATCAGTGCACAGATCTATTGTGATATCAGTATCACACAGTGATGTCATAAGGGCGAGCCAATCACAGCCGAGAGCCCCCGGAGGGGCGGAGCCTGTGGAACAGAGGACGAGGTCAGAAGAGCGTCTCACCTGGTAAAACTCCTGCAGCCACGTCTTCTGTAGGTTCTCCGGCTGAAAGAGGAACGAGAGATCAGTCATCACCAGGATCACCAGGATAAAACTGACAACTACATACAACTAAATATTACATCAGAACAAAATACCATTTACCTCAGCAGTGATACTAAAGTTTCTGGTCGCCGTTGACTTCCATAGTATTTTTATTCATACTACAGAAGTCAAAGGGAGCCGAAACTGGGTTAGGATGAATAAATGATGACAGAATATTCATTTTGTCTGAACTATCTCCAGATACACATGACCAGTGTGTGTGATATCAGGACACAGTGACACGGATTCACACAGATCACTGTTACTGTACATACTGTACATAAATACTACAATAACTCAACTACTAGAACAATATACTATAACACGAGTCTGAGAGTAAATACAGGTGTGTTTGAGAGCATCAGCGTATGTGTTATCAAGTGTAAGAGTGAATGCGGGCTACACACACACACACACACACACACACACACAGAGTGACTCTACCGACCGCACAAGACTATATAAGGACACACACACTGAACCCTGACATCACAGACACAGAGGAAAGCACTAGCTAAATATGGCCTGCAGTCACACACACACACACACACACACACACACACACACTCCTGAAACTGTAAAACTACACTATAAAAGCATTGCTCGAGTCATATTTAGCTCCACAGAATGACATTAAAAACGATGGCTTTGATTGTATTCATGACGGATGATTGGGTTCATGTGACTGCAAACAAAAACTACATCAAACCAATGTTATTAAAGTTAAATATTTTGACAAATTAAGAGACAAACAGAATATAGTTGCAACAGTAAAATAATAAAGATTCTATTTTAAGAATAAGTTATAATTACAATTCAGTCAAAGAGGTTATGAGAACAGTATGTCATAACATTATGAGAAAAACTACAAGAATAAAGTCAAAAAATAAAGACTGTGAGAATAAAGCTGAAAAAGTATGTGAAGGAAGTGATAATATTTAGAGAAAATAGTACAAGATTACAAGAATATGAGAATGAATTCGGTGCAATATGAGATTAAAGTAAAAAATGTGTTGCAATGATCATGAGATTAATGTTGTAACAATACATAATTCAACTAATAATATTTTATAAATATTATATACCATATTTTCCGGACTATAAGTGGCACTTTTTTTTCATAGTTTGGCTGGTCCTGTGACTTATAGTCAGGTGCGACTTATTGATCAAAATTAATTTGACATGAACCAAGAGAAAACATTAATGTCTCCAGCCGCCAGAGGGCGCTCTATGCTGCTCATTTCTCCGGTTCTAAATGAATGCGACTTATAGTCCGAAAAATATGGTAATATAAACCTAAAACATGAAAAAGGCTTCAGATTAAGCATCATTTATCTGTTCAAAAATCTCAGACTGACGACTGACAAAAATGTTCAAAATTAAAAGTTCATTTGCATTAACAATTTTCAAAAATATCCAATTCCAATTAATCTCAATCAAACTGCAATTGGGTTACTTTGATTAGGTTAAAAATACAACTTACTAACATAATAAAAAACAATGTTATACAAAACAAGATTTTTTTGTTATCGGTTTTGATTAAAAAAAATCAACTCTTCAAGTATCCCGTGAAAGCTTGTGAAATGGTGAAGTTGAAGACGGTGTAATCATGTAGTGAGCAGCTGCGGGTTCATCTTCAGATCTGACCTGACGCAGACGCAGATAAAGTAGGACTGAGCTCCACAGCGCTGCTAAAAACACAGCTCATCAAAAGTTAATTTGCAGTTAATTAGAGAGGCTCTGTCTCTGGACGCCTGATGAGAATAGCAGCGCGTGTGCTTCTGCGCCGGATCCGGCCTGGTTTACACTTCCTCTGAGATTCAGAGCCAAGCGTATTTCAGGAGCGCCGTGAGAATATGCCTTTAAACGGAGAAACACTGGAGATAGCAGGTACTCCCATCAGAGGATGACAAACGCTGCCGCTTTTACATCAAACTCCCTGCAATTGTGGAGTAATCAGCCGTTTCAGTTCCACGTGCCCTTCATGCTCACACGGCTCTATAATCACTCACGGTTCACTGCGCGAATACTGCTCCCAAAACTAGAAATCAGACTCCGACTCGACTCGATTTTGCATCTCATCACTTACTGAGGACTCGTTTAAAATATAGCGCATATATAGGCTATTCAGATTACTTGTTAAAGTGCAATTAAGGGGAAGTCGTGGCCTAGTGGTTAGAGAGTTTGACTCCTAACTCGAGGGTTGTGGGTTCAAATCTCAGGCCGGCAACACCACGACTGAGGTGCCCTCGAGCAAGGCATCGAACCCCCAACTGCTCCCCGGGCGCCACAGCATAAATGATGAACACTGCTCCGGGTGTGTGTTCACTGTGTGTGTGTGTGTGTGTTCACTGCTCTGTGTGTCTGTGCCGAGCGGCAACCTCTCGCTCTCTCTCATGAAGCCAATAAGGAAGTGACTAAACTGCAATTCATCGACCGGCCGCTTGAGGCTGGCTGCAGAATGGAGTCAGTCCCATAGACTCCCCATGTTAAAATGCCCAACCTTACAGCAGAAAAAAACATGTTTACAGCCTGGTTCAAAAAATGATTTTGGTCTATATTGCTATTTTGCCCTTCATGACAACTGTAAGGGGGGTGGAGTTATTTATAACTCATCCGTTTAAATTATATTAAGCCTTAAAGTTCTGCATAATTAAGGGCGTGGCCACTTGAGTGACAGGTGGATTGCCGCTGCTGACAATGCCGTCGCACTGGGTGGGCGTGGCTTCAGCAATCCGCTCCCGCCTTTTTGCCCATTTTCGATTATCCGGGAGAGACGCGCGATGACGCGCTGCCAAGATGGCGACGGCCCGCTCTGCACACTTTAGGCTTCAAAACCGCTATTGAGGAGTCTATGGGTGACGTCACGGACACTACGTCCATATTATTTACAGTCTATGATCTGTGCACTTCGGATGGGTTAAATGCAGAGCACGAATTCTGAGTATGGGTCACCACACATATCTGTACATCTGTTTGTGGATGGAGACTTTGTAACGGGCAAAACTAGGTATGCATGCATCACATTATAGTGCGGTGTGCATGAAAATAACAACAAGGCGGCAGAACGAACTTATCCATAGTCCTTCTACGTCATCCTCACATATTAAGTGTTAGAAGTCAAGTGATCAGTCTTTAACCCCTTTACGTGCAAACATCGCTGACGGCCCCAGTTTATTATTGTTTCACTTTCACAGCACATTAAACATCACTCTCTTACTTGATCTGGACAAACTGTGCATCAATTGAAAGTTTAAAGTCTCTAGCTTCGATATTTGACCAATATTTTGATACAACATTGTTGCAGTGACAGATATTTAGTGATTTATGTCAGGAGTGCAAAATAATAAATCCGTATTATGCCACATTTTGAATAGAAATTCACCACTCACACATATTCAGTCAAGTCTGCAACGGTTTATTTGTGTTCACATAGACTCACTGAACAGCGTCAATAAGGATTTATAGACCAAAGATGCATATCTGCGGAGATATATGGATATATTTACTGATGTTTACTTCATATTTCTTCAGACAGAATCGTCATTTCTATTCATTTTCCACTGATTTACGCGATCTGATGATAAATAGCCTCTGCCAGAGCCGTCTCTGTTTGTTTGCTTCTGTGTGCTCGAGCTGTGACCCAGACAGACTCTGATTGGACGTTGGGCTTGTCAATCTGACAGTCCCAAAACCAGACAGCGTCAGATCGTGTCACATGGTTCGTGAACAGTTCCTGGTTCATATCTGCTCACAACAACACTGAAACACCTCTGTATACACGAAATATCCGAATAATAAACCCGCGATTACGATAGAAAAGCTTGGTATAAGATTTTCTTGAGATCTGGGGCATTTTATAAAATATATAAAAAAATGTACATGGGAAATGCTAACTTGTGCAGCTATGAAAAAGGCTACAAATAGCATATTTTTACAATAGTAAACGACCAAATTCCACCCCTGATCGCTAAAGGAATTTATTATAAACACTCGATCGGGGTTTAAAGTGAGTTTTGTATAAAAGTGTACTAATAATTTCATAAATTGTCTGATGTAGCTTGATGCTAACGTAGCTCTAATGCTACTAATAGCAGGTGCTTTTCTTCTTCATAATGCATTTTTGTCTCAATAATTCACGTCAATGTCGTAAGAAAATGTTTTGTTGTATTTTTATAGTAAGACTTTTGATAAATAAGGGCTAAATGCAAAGAGAGACTGAAGTGAGATCGCTGCTTTGTTGCTTTGTAAATCCTGAAAAACCACAATCAAGGCTAATAAAGGTGGAATAAAAACAAAAGAATAATGATAAAAGAATAATGCGGATAATGTGTCATACCTGGCGGAGGTGTGAAAGACTCGTTTGGTGAGAACAATGGAATAACAGATAGGGATTAATCGGGCAGTTTTCACAGCCAAACACACACAAAATACACTGGAGAGTTTACATGTGAGATCTCACAGAGATGACAAGGGCCATAAATCAATCTGATTAGCCTTCTCTAAAAACACACATGACATGGCCTTAGAAAATATTTCATAAAATTCACAGTTTTACAGATTAGATTATGAAATTTCTAATGAAGTTTTGAAAGACTTGTGGCTTTAGCTACACTCTATTTTTAAACTCATATCTTACATCAACACATTTTTAAATACATTTAAAAAATATGTTTTTAATATTTTTATTTTTGTTTTTATGTTTGAGCTTATATATCTCTATTATCATAACAGTCTGAGTGATTCTGATTCCTGAACAGTAAACTTTAAAGTGTCAGCTTTGTGAACATATGTTGAATATGTATCTAGTCAGAAAGAATCATGAGCAGAAACCTTTTTATTTTGGGTATGTCATTTCTGTCTCCATGCCAAAAAAGGAGGTGCCTAGAAAGGGGTTAAGAGAAGGACTATGTCAGAACCACTATGGATGATAAGTTTGCTCTGCTGCCTTGTAATTTTTTCTTTATTTGTAACTCCAAGAAATCTCATGAATGAGAAGAGAGCGTTGCCGTGTACCAGCCATTAAATGTGTGGGACACCAACTCCTCGTTTTCATTCTCTTTCACTTTATGGATTTAACGAGTTATCCGAGTCAAAGCGTTACAATTTCTTCAGCAACAGACTCTAATCCTCTTTTGCGCACGTGCTGTGTGGAGAACGAGCCTAATATCGTCTTGACCATCTGCTTATGTCAATATCTCTGACTATCATCGATACACGGTGCTATCATCGGCACAACCCTAACACACACACACACACACACACACACACCTGACTCATGTGGAAACACTCACACGGAAAGAAACATACAAGCAAACACATTCACACACACAGAAACATACATACACATACGATATTGATGATCTTAAAGGGACAGTTCACCTATAAATCATCACACCGTCACCGATTACTCTTTCTTTATTATTTACTTCCTTCAGTATTATTATTATTATTATTTTGTAATATAAAAACTGCACTTTAATTTACACTGCATTACACTGTAATGTAAATTAATATTTAATAATAATAGGCCTAATTATTATTTTAGTTACATAAATATATTAATTATCAGTACTGTAGTAAAATGCCAACACGCTCCTTGTGTCTCTGTCTCTCGAGCTGCAAGAGTTAACCCCTCGAGGGAAAACAGCAGGGAATCCTTCAAACATCAGTGAAGGCAGGTTTACCAACGCATCTCGTTACAAACGCTGTAATTAATCATCATTCATGTGCAAATACAGTGGAAACTCCTGGAGAGCAGCGGTGCATCACCACAAACAGAGACGAACCTTCAACAAACGTCTGTCTGAGCGTGTGCTGACGCTCGGAGTCAGATTTCCAGAAAACAGGATCCGACGGTGAGCCTTAAACAAACCTCCCGCTCTCTCTCTCGTGTCAGAACAACAGCAGCTCTATCAGGAAGGAGCGAGTCATGTTATATTAGCTGTACAGTAGAGAAGAGAGAGACTCAAAATACTGACAGAGAGACTGAGAGACACAGCAGAGAGAGAGAGAGAGCGAGAGAGAGAAAGAGCGAGAGAGCGAGAATATAAACTCATCTCCACTGGAGATATATCAATATAATGAATACTGTATGAGCGAGGTGGGGCTATAGTTATATATTAATGAGTTTACCATAAACATGATGTGAAACAGGTTTGTGTCAATCAGGATTCCTGATGAAACAGAAGAACACAAACGTCTGCATTCATTCAGAAAAACACGAGACGTTTCAGAAATAAAACATGCAGAGATGTATTTAAAGCAGACAGAAATAGAGTGAAACTCTCAGCTGATGCTCCAGATCAGAGGTCAGAGGTCAGAGGTCAGGACTGCACTGAGATCCCAGCGGACCGCACTGATGCATTCTGGGACACACACACACTCTGTCAGACGTGATTAGTGAGGAACTGATCCACATCAATAACTGTCAGGGGGCTTTCACATGCATATTTAAGAATACTATATAAGAATAAAAAAGAATGTATTATTAAATGTTTATTTATTATTATTATTACAACACAATGTAAATATAAAATATGATTATTATAAAAGATAATAAAATATATATATATATATATATATATATATATATATATATACATATATACATATATACACACACACATACATACATACACACACACAATATAATAATAATAATAATAATCACAATAAATAATTATCGGTTTTCTAAATAACAGTAGAGTCATTAAAACTAAAAAAATCAGATGGATGAATTACATAATGGAAAATAAGTTAAACAAAAATACATATAATTTGTAATTAATATTTCTCTATAAATATTACTTGAATTATTGAAAATAATAAATATAGATTTTTCTAAAAATAAAATCACACATTTTGGAATTCTAGTAAATTATCATCAAAACTATTAAATAAATCAAATGGAACAATTACAAAAAAATAAATTGTATTTAATATATTTATATAAAATATTGTTGTACTATATGTACAATTGAGCATATTAGTTGTATAAAAACTCTATAATTTGTCTGAATAACTCATTTTAATTGATTTATCAGAATTCAGTCGATCAAAAGGTTCTCAAACAGAGCGTTTGACCTATATTTATAAATGTTTGATCTATTTAAGAAAAGCTGAAGCTGTGCAGGACATCTCTCAAAATACTGCATTGTTCTACAGCCGACCTTATGACCTCTCACCCTTCCCTGACCTCTGACCTCCATCGGGTACAATACCAGAGCCGCTCAGAATGACGTCTACAGACACGATGGGCCAGAATAAACCAGTCCTGCATTATTAACAAGAGATAGACATTAGAAAGCTGTGCTAGATTTACAGTCCCATAAACACAGAGACGTGTGGAAGAAAACTCCAGGTTTACACTCGTCTACAGCATCACGTGTGCTTCTGTTAAATACACTCCATGTCTCAGTGTACACAGGAAACACTCACGACTGGACTTCCTGTTGAACATCAGTCCAGATCTTAAGACCTGAAGAGCTATGAATAAAAGACGAGTTACTCTGAATCAGTCAGAGTGATTCAGTAAGTGATTCTAAATCAACCAAGAACTGTGTGCCACATTAGACTTCAATGTGACACAAATATAGTGCAAGTCTCATGATTGTCATGAGTTAAATCGCGATTAATCACAACTTAATCGCTCATTAGTATCTGTTCTAAGATATTAGTTTTTTTATACTCTTATCAACATGGGCAAATATGTTTAATATGCTTATGCAATGTTACAGAAGTTCTAAGCGGCCATGCATTATAATTTTTTTTCCTTCTTGTTTTCTCATTATAACGACTTAATTTTCTCGTTATTTCGACATAACGAAAGTTGTTTTCTCATTATAACAGCTTAATTTTCTCGTTATTTTGACATAACGAAAGTTGTTTCCTCGTTATAACGACTAATTTTCTCTAAGAAGTTACAAAACTGCGCCAGCAGGTGGCACTGTCGACCTGAATATAACTGATGGAGTGTTTTACACTGTTCACTTTACTGTACGCGGACCTTCCTCGTGATCGCTATTATTTGTGCAGTATTGTTCATTACTGACATTGAATTAATTTATAAATGTTGAATGCTTGAATCAATATGATTATTTTGTGTATTAAGTTTTTGCTAGATGCATGAGTTTCACCAACGCGTTCTGTGTAATAAAATAAACTGCTTATCGATCAAAACCAAGGTTGTCGATAATGAGAAAATGAAGTCATTATAACGAGAAATCCACTTTCGTTATGTCGATAATAAGAAAATGAAGTCATTATAACGAGAAAATGACTTTCGTTATGTCGAGATAACGAGAAAATGAAGTCATTATAACGAGAAAATGACTTTCGTTATGTCGAGATAACGAGAAAATGAAGTCATTATAACGAGAAAACAACTTTCGTTATGTCGAGATAACGAGAAAATGAAGTCATTATAACGAGAAAACGACTTTCGTTATGTCGAGATAACGAGAAAATGAAGTCATTATAACGAGAAAACAACTTTCGTTATGTCGAGATAACGAGAAAATGAAGTCATTATAACGAGTAAACGACTTTCGTTATGTCGAGATAACGAGAAAATGAAGTCATTATAACGAGAAAACGACTTTCGTTATGTCGAGATAACGAGAAAATGAAGTCATTATAACGAGAAAACAACTTTCGTTATGTCGAGATAACGAGAAAATGTAGTCATTATAACGAGAAAACGACTTTCGTTATGTCGAGATAACGAGAAAATGAAGTCATTATAACGAGAAAACAACTTTCGTTATGTCGAGATAACGAGAAAATGAAGTCATTATAACGAGAAAACAACTTTCGTTATGTCGAGATAACGAGAAAATGTAGTCATTATAACGAGAAAACGACTTTCGTTATGTCGAGATAACGAGAAAATGTAGTCATTATAACGAGAAAACGACTTTCGTTATGTCGAGATAACGAGAAAATGTAGTCATTATAACGAGAAAACGACTTTCGTTATGTCGAGATAACGAGAAAATGAAGTCATTATAACGAGAAAACGACTTTCGTTATGTTGAGATAACGAGAAAATGTAGTCATTATAACGAGAAAACGACTTTCGTTATGTCGAGATAACGAGAAAATGAAGTCATTATAACGAAAAAAAAATTTTGTTATGTTGATAATAAGAAAATTAAGTCATTATAACGAGTAAACGACTTTCGTTATGTTGAGATAACGAGAAAATTTAGTCATTATAACGAGAAAACAAGAAGGAAAAAGATTATAATGCATGGCCTCTTAGAACTTCTGTAATATGTGTATAATACTAGGTTCCCATTCCTTCTCTTTCTCACTTACACAAGCCTGTTTACATTATGAGCAGCACAGGGAAGATCACTTCTCCTGAACATGCAGAATGTACATCTATTATTTATCATTACATCTGTTTGCCTCTCTGGGTATCGCTACATTTCATCGATAGCGATACTGTTATTTTATCACTGCTGAACTTTAGCAGCTGTATTCATGTTCTTCAGTCAAGAGTTATTTTTCCCTTTGTGACTTATTTTATTAACATTAAAGGAACAGTTCACCCAAAATTTAAAATTGTGTCCACATTTACTCACTCTCATGTTGTTTTAAACTTAAATGAGTCGTTTCTTCTGTTGAACATAAGTTATTTTGAAGAATGTGGGAAACTAAACAGTTGCTGGTCCCCAGTGACTTTCATATATTTTTTCTTCTGTTAAAGTCAGTGGGGAACAGCAACTGTTTGCTTACTTTCTACAAAATAACTTATTTTGTGTTCAGCACAAGAATAAATACAACTTTATACATGTTTGGTACAACATGACTGAGTAAATAATGATAGTATAATAATGTAATTAAATTTCTGGGTGAATTATCTGTTTAATGACAAGCTGCAGTATGTGTAGTACTGTCCCTTTAAGAGATGCATGCACCATTTCTCTCTTACCTGTTTACTTTCTCTCTGTGTTATTCTGTATTTAAATGCTTTGGCAATACTGTAACTCAAGTGTCATGCCAATAAAGCAACTTGAGAGAGAGAGACTGGAGTAAGTGCATGCTCCATGTTAACCACACAAAACCTCTGAATATATCTATGACAGGAAGACGCTGCGGTTACATTAAGACACTAAGAAATTATCCAGGAAAACACATTTTCTAAAGTAAAGCCACAAAACTTTAACATTACGCATGTGATGACGTTACTGGAGTCCTGTGATTTCTATGATACGGAAACAGGGACATAATCGTAAAATACAGTACTAAAACAAGGAGTAAGGTCAAGAATTTGGGAAAAATCTGGATGAATGAATTAAATAAGTTAGGGCTGTACAGTCAATCAAGTTCAGTGTATTAACAAGAATAAAAACAATGTATTAAACAATCATCTCAAACATCACATTTTTGCTTTGAACAGTAAACTTGTCTTGTACAGCACTTTGTTTGCCAAAAAATTTAATTAATTGTATTGTATAAATTTAATTTGATTACATTTTACAGGATTATTTTAAATGTTACAGTGCTATGCATTCATTAGATTACCATTGATTTTTATAATAAATTTGTATTAAATCATAAAATACACAAACCAGATAAATTAAAACAGACTAAACTGAATTTCTAATAATAAAATAAATAAAAATAATAATAATAATAATAATAATAAAGCACATTTCATAGGGCTCTATTATTATTAAACTTCATGATTTATTAATTCAATTGATTAAATAAATTGTATACAGAAAAAATAAAACAAAATAAAAATCTAAACTATAAAATAAATGCAATTTGGGGGCAAAAATAAATAACTTTCATACTTTTAAAATTTTCTTTGTTTTATGAACTAAATTGATTATTAATGTTTTTTGTTATCATTAACGAGATCACAGTCCTCCTGACGACTGGGAAAGAAACTGAATTAAAAATATGAGCATTAATGGTGTGTGTGTGTGTGTGTGTTGTTTGTGTGTGTGTGTGTGTGCGCGCTGAAAACGATTTATAATAATAGTGAATCGTTTGTGGTTTAACAAAAAACAAGCTTCATATTGCTACAAATTTCCAAAAATGTTCCATAAATTGGACAATTTGCATCTGCATTGCTCATGTTTGACACACACACACACACACACACACACACACACACACACACACACAATAATAACCAGAAGTCTGAATGTGTAGTGTACAGTAATAAGACACTAAATGAAGAAGGTTGAGTCCAGCATCTCTCCTCCTCTAATGAGCTTTAACGAACCCACATCCTCCTGCGGATCGGATTGGATCGGACCACAACAAACCCACCGCTGCTAATGCTCTTATGGATGCTGAGGGTTCATTTCCTCTACATCTACTTCTGTCCAAATGGTTTTAATAGATACTTAACCTCCCAACACATCCGGAGGCCAGGAATTGAGTTTCTAGATGAAGAAGCAGGAGTATATACAGCAGAAACACACCAGAGACTTGTAGAAGAGTGTTTCACACAGAAAACACTGCCTTTCATCTCATGCAAACATTATGAGAAATACACCAAAAACAGATAGAATCTTATTAATGATAAACTGGTGTTTTTGATTAGCGCCTAACACTAGAAATACAATTACCTTCAATACACAGAGCCATAATTTCCATAAGACATAAATGGGATTTACTACACCAAATGTCCCATAGTTTGAGCATTTTTGACCAAAGTAGAGCTGCATAATTAATCCGTTTCATATCACGAAACAATATGAACTAGAGTCTGTGATTATTAAAGCATAAGAAGCATTTATATATTCATTTTGCATGTTGCATCTTCACTACAAACCTCCAAAAATTAGATTTGGGTTTAACTAAAAGAACTACGAAAAAAACATAATCACTACTTAATTCTTTAAAAAAGTAATAATAATTTATGCTGCGACACATTTAGTTAAAAAAAAAAGTGCAATATTCTGTTGTAAAGAGATATTCTTTAAAAAAATTATTATATTTTAATTTGATTAAAATAACAATTATGACAACATATAAACAAATCAGTATTAATAAAAAAAAATTATATTGAATAAAAATGTAAAACAAAATAAAAAAAACGCTGTGCAATCAAAAAAAATACATCACTAAAACAAAACTAAATACAGCATGTGTGTGTTTTTCCTTGCTTAAAGTCAATGCAGTCCACCTCCCTATACAGTTTACTTAATTTTTACATTCATTCATTTACATAAAAAGTGTAAAATCACTGATTTGTGTGATTATGAATTTATAGCAATTAAACATCAAATTGCATAATATAATTCATTATACACACACACATTTAATAAAAATTATAATTTATATTATTGTATTAATATTTACACACGCACGCACGCACGCACGCACAGTATTCTACATATATAATTTTAGATATTATTAATAAATACATTATATAAAATTAATAAATGTATATATCATTTTTATTACATACTACATGTGTTTATATATTTACAAAATCTGAAAACAAAAAGAAACAAAATTATGTACGTACGTTCCCCATAAACTGAAGCAGAAAAACGAATTGTGTTTTTAGAGAAGACCCTTCCAGCACTGGGTCTCATCAGAAAACAGATCACCAGCACTTTATCTGTATCTCTGAGTGTGTGTGTTAGGGCTGTGCCATTAATCAAAATCGTATTAAAATCACGATTTGAGCGTGCATGATTTCTAAATCGCTTTATACAGACCCTCCAGAAAAATACTGATTTTTTTTGTGATTGTTGCGGGCAAAAATCCTTGATTTTGCTGCACGTTTTCTTAAAAAATGTGACTGAATATGTGGGATATTTTTGCAATTTTATGCAATGAAATTGTGTGAACTTGCAAAAACTGCGGTTTGATGAAAAAGAGAAAAAAAAGTTGATTCCTCAAACACCTTTTTCTCACTAGGCTACTAACGTTACCTTAATGTAAAGTGTAATTTCTTATAACTTCCTATGATAAGCGAGCATCCTAAAATCACAGAATATTTAAGTTGCAATCTCTTACTGCAACGTAAATTATTTTACATACTACTAATATAATTACAACTGTACGTTTTTGGTACTGTTCTGTAACACAAAAGTGCAATCTTACAACTGTGAAGTTGCATCAACTTCTGAATGAAGCTACACCAGTGTTAGTGTCCTAGTGAGAAGGGGGTGTTTGGGAATCACCTTCTTTTCTCTATTTCATCAAACCGCAGTTTTCACAAGTTCCCGCAATATAATCTGGCTCCACTGTCATGTAACAAATCAGGAAACTGCTTCACGCGTTCTTTTGCGCTTATTTGTGTTGGCTAATAAGAATGATTTGCGCTCTTCAAGTTTCACCCTGGTTTCACTCGGGGTTTGCAGATGATGTTCACGTCACGTCATTACGTCACTTCATAAGGTTCCCATGGCAATAGGGGAAAATAGCGCTTTACTTGTGTAAACTTTCTGCTAATATATATGTGAGTTTTTTGCAACGAAAATACAGGGATCATGAAATCAGGCTATCTCTGCATATTTTGCTTTCTGAAATCGGTAATTTATGCGGCAAAAGAGCGGCATATTTGAAAAAATGCGACCGCGCATAAATATGCAGCCTTTGGCTGATTATACATTAAATCAAGCGATCGCATAATCAGGTTTTTCTGGAGGGACTGTTTATAGCATGATTTTCCGCGGCCTGACCTCCCGCTGTATGCTATCTGAAACAGTCAGAATGGAGCACGAGAAATATTTTTGTTGTCGAGTAGTCGTGACATGACCTAATGTAAGAGCCTGCAATAACACAGTCTCACAGTTTGAGACTGTAATTCAGCTCTCCAGATGAAATTCAGGAGAAGACGACCCCAAACAGCGTTCAGAGCGGAGCCAGCCAAACCTAAATAATATGGTGAATAAGAGAGTTTCTCCGCCATCTCGTATTGTGTCCCAAATATATTTATTTGAATAAATTCATTGTATAACGGTAATTACATAATATGACTTTTCAAAGCTGAAGTGATTCCCTTAATTTATTTGTTAGAATATGTATAACTCAATATTTTAAATAATTGCAAAAGCTCAATAATCAATAAATGTCTACTGATCAATCAGCAAAATAATCGATGACTAGATTAAGCTTTCTAATAATCGTTAGATTAAGCGATTATCAAATAATCGTTTATTGCAGCCCTGTGTGTGTCTGTGTGTGTGTGTGTGTGTGTGTGTCTGTGTGTGTGTGTGAGAGTGTCTGTGTGTGTGTCTGTGTGTGTGTCTGTGTCTGTGTGTGTGTGTGTGTGTTTGTGTGTGTGTGTGTGTGTGTGTGAGAGTGTGTGTGAGAGTGTGTGTGAGAGTGTGTGTGTGTGTGTGTGTGTGTGTATCATGACTGGCAGGTGGGCAGTCGAGCAGACAGCAGTTCTCTGTGACGCTCTTTAGTCTGAAAGAGAGCAGACTTTTGGGAAGTGGGGCTCGTCCCCGTTTCATACATCCAGACCTACTTATTCTACATGCCCCATATATACCCCCCCACACACACACACACACACACACGTACAGAGAGAGACAGAAATAACTGTGGCCTGATATATACCATTAATGTCATTAACGATGAATCATACTGTAATGTAAGATCTTGATCACACCGCTAACACAAAAATTTTAATTGTTGTATTTTATATTATCCATTAAACAAATTAAAATAACACCATAGCATCTGTCTAAGGAGGACTACATACTCTCTCTTTATTCTAGATGCAGTTATTTCTTATATTCAAACACATTGAGACTTTGAGTGACACAACAGCAATGCAATGAAAGCCAACACGTGTGTAGACCAGCACTGACACGCGTGTGTAGAATCACAGACGCAGAGAGGCATTCTGGGTAGTGTGTGTTTAACACTGAGCCTGACACACTGAGTAATGCAGGATTCAGTGATTCCTCTCTGCTGTTTCTAGGTGTGAAACACTGATCTATTTGAGTGAGAGCATCTGATCATCACACGCACAGCACTCTGGGTAATGCTGGTTCTCCATACATGGTGCCAAACGCTGGAATACTGACACCGCTCCAGCAGATCTCTCTAACACTTCCCCATGAATGAAGAAAGCCAGATACACACAGGATCAGAACAACAACACTGAAGCATTCTGGGAACTACAGTCCACTGCGCTGTTACATAACGAGGATAACAACACAGCATTACGAGATTTAGCTCATAATATTTGGATTTTAATAAAAAGTCAGAATTATGAGAAGACTGTTCAAAATTCAAGACAAAAAGAATAAAGCTGCAGAAAAAATAAGATTATTTTGAGAGTCAAAATTATGAGAATAAACTCAAATCTAGACGGTTGCAAAAAAGTTAACAAGTAAAAATGATGAGAATAAAGTCAAAAAGTTAAATAACAAGAAGAAAGTTGTAACAATATAAGATAAAAATCCAATTACAAAAAATTAAGATAAGAATAAAAAGTCATATTTTTGAGATAAAACAGGAATAAGATCAAAAGACTAAGAATTATTTTAATGGGTTTTTTTTGGCAAATGTCAAAATTACCTGATTAAAAATGTAGATGATGAGAATAGTCACAACAATGTGAGATTAAAGTCATATTTGAAAAAATAAAATAAAAAAACGAGAAAACTAATTGCAATGTTTTGAGAAATGTCAAAATTATGAGAATAGTCAAAATTCTTAGAGAATAGTCACAGCAATATGATTAAAATTCCAAAGTCCAAATTATAAGAATAAAATTAAAAATGTAAGATAGTCAATGTTTTGAGAATAAAGACAAAATAACAGAAACAGACCAAAATCTTAGATAACAAGAAGAGTTCCATCAATATGAAAAAAGATCATCAAAATTGCAAAAATAAATTCAGGCAAATGATGAGAAAAGTAAAAAAGCTGATTTTTTTTAAATATGAACTAAAAACGAATTATTCTAAAGGTTGTTTACTTAAAGAAAATATATACATAATCTAAATAAAATAAAGTATCTGGTTGTGCTGGTGTGTTGTGATTGGTCAGTTCAGCGGTGATCCAGTAACAGCTGGTCACTGCACAGCACCTTAGAGAACTACTACTAACCTAGTTAATATAAGCATCACTAAATTAACTAGTGAAGGACAACCCCACATCACTGTTCAGTAGCATTTGTGTTCTGAACATTACTACAACAAGTCTTACATTCCTGAGGAAAGGCAAGTCCAAACCTGCACGACTTCTGCTTCTCTGAGCCGATCGCAGCTCTTACACAGCTGTTACACAAAACTACAACATTTAGACTAAAATTAGTCAATTACCATACCATAAATTAAATTTAAAAAACTCATGGAAATTAACAAACAGAAATTAAGTTTAATAATTACTACAACTAAACTTTTTTTTAAAACCAATAAAAAATATTTTACAAATAAATACAAATAAAAGAAAAAAATTAATATTTGATGAAGACCATAAACAAACTAAAACCAAAATAATTTAAAGCCATTTTAAAATATTAAAAGAATTAATAAAAATGTATAATCAGAATAAATGATAGAATATATACAAATAAACACCAATTCTAAATGTTAATACAAATATTAACCATAGCATCAAAAGTAGTAACAATAGTAAGCGTTTAAAATGAATAAACATAAAAAAAATATTGAATTTAAACCTTAAACTTAAAAAAAAACACTCAATTAAAAACTTATTTTAAAAGTAGGTATAATTTGAAGTAGTAAAATTATTTAAAATCATAAACAAATTTTAAAAAATCATTAAGAATGATTTAAATCAAACATGAAAACTGAAAATATACAAAAAGCTGATTCAAAATATTAATAAAATGCTATTCATCTTTTGATAATGTTTCAATTAATAATTTTTTGTTTCATTTACATACAGTAACTTATAGTAATAACAATTTAGAGAAATACGTGGAAATAACGGTCATGAAAAAGTAACGATCCTAAAAGCTATTCTTAACATTCTTTAATAAAAATGCTTTATTTTTCTTCTTTTGGTGTAGGGCAGAAATATGAGCCAGGCGTGTGTTTTTTGACAGGTTTAATGAGATTCTCATCACAAACAGCAGTTTAGAGGAGAATTGCATGTTTTACAGGATTCTCCATATGGAATCACAACATTTCTGTTTGGTTTCAGACGTCAAAAAGCAATGTTTAATGAAAACTAGAGCCAAAGCCACAAACACAGAGCCCTTCAGAGCAGATTTAGCCTGCATTACCCACGTGCACGCAGTAAATAAACACCTGACTGTCGTGCTCCATCACAAAAAACTGATTTCAGCTCTAGTACTATTCATGACATACTTCACTAACACCACTTATAACTCTCGTCTCTTAAAGGGATAGTTCAACATCAAGGTTTCCCAACATCCTTCAAAATAACTATTTCTGGGTAAATTGAACCTGGTTTGTTATTAGTGTACATTAAGTTCACACTGGCAGAATGCTTTGGAGATGTGTTTTATCGTTCTCTGTTTCCTACGGTCATTATTCTGAAGTGTTCTTGCCCTTTTAATGAACCGCTCCTTCTGCATCAGGCATGATCAGACACAGACTCACAATCAGCTAAAACTACCATCAGTTCCTCACAATTTCTTCTTAATTGACCAACAAAAACAAGAAAAAGAAGACGCACACATACTGCTCTTCTAGTGAAGGACCAGCACCGCAGCATCATTAACAAAACAAACTCCTACAGGACAACCCTTCAGAGATAAAATACATACGTTGTTTTTTCAAATTCAAGACTTTTTAGGATAGGAGTTGAATGATGTTCTTTTCTTCCTGTGACGGGGTGTTCAGAGAGAAAATATGAGATTTTACACTGATTTAAATGCCAGATATTGTTTATTGTGTAACCAGAATAACGGCCAGGGAGAAGATTTATACATGAGGGATATTTGTAATAATGAACAAGTCAGAAATTCACCAGGACTCTTGTTTTGAGATGCATCGATGCTTTACTACTTCAGCTGCTCGTTCAGTAAAGAGAAGAGACGTGAAATATGCATCTTACAACAAACCACTACATATTATAATATAGGGCTGGGTGACAGGCCAAAACATTATCACAAAGTTTTTTATTGTTGTTGTTTTTTTCAGTTGAAATCCATAATTATCACATTTTTATTTCTTTCAAGTTTAAAGGCAGATTTTGCACCAATGTGGAAGTTGTAAAAACCAGACGGTTAATTAAGGTTTTAAACTATTTTTTGTGATCAGGAAATGACAAACACTCCACGGTTTTTGAATTCTTAGTCATTTTTCCTTTACAAAATAAAGATCTAAACAGAAGGAAGAAAAAAAAACTAAGTTCTGTTGTAATTTTATCTACAAATGTATTCTTATTGTGTAAAATGTATGTTTTAAATATTTATTATTATGTAAAATGTATTATTATTCCAAGCATATTTGATTATAATATATCCTGTAATTTTTTAACTCTCGTGTTTAAAAACAGGAAAATAGATGCACTACAGTTGTTCAAAATCAAATGACAAACTGTAAAATAATAAGTTAAGAGAGAGCTCTCTGTTATGAACGCTAGAATCATTCGAGATGCTAGCAGTGTGCAAAGCTACATCTGCATCACTGTTACAATCAAATTTAAGAGCTTTTGAGACATTTTTTAGACCTCCAAAAATTAATTGATACTGTATGAGCAGGCTAGGGTGATGTCTACGTAATATATTAAATTGTAAAATGATTGTAAAAAAATATATTACAGTTCAGGTGATTCAGATGACATGATTCACAAAAAAACTTTCTAGATGGTAAACCTCACATTTCAGCTTTTAAAGTTATTATAGTTATTATATTAATTGAAACGGGGTTATATGGGCAGAAAGTGCACAGATGAACCCCTGTTTCTGCAGTAAATCTCTGGTAAATGATGGTGATCTGACGGTTTTCTGTGTTCCTCGCTGGACTCGAGCACTTCACACTGGATCACACAGATCTGTTATACTGTTATACTGAGAGGAACACATCTGAACCTTACTCTGTGTAAGAAATCACATCATCTCACAGAAGGATCTGTTTCAAACACTCAACTGCTGTTATGAAGTGCGTTAGGAGTAAAAACATGGTATTAAATGAGGTATTTTCACAGGCTTTCAGATGAAGCAGCATTTACAGAGCCATAGCTCACTGAGAAGCTGCACAACAGCGATCATTATCACAAACTATTTCATAATCGTGCAATATCATCTACAATCATCTATTTGGCTAGGAAGCGGGTCAAACAGAAAATGCAAACTGCGTTAATTGCACGTTTAAATGATTTTGCATGTAACAGTTTTGACAGCCCTAATATGTCAAGTCAACCTGATCTCAAAAGCGAGGCTGAAAGATAATAATGGACAGTCATTATCAATTCTATTAGCTCTGTTTCTAGAAGTCTCCGTGTTTCTCTCCACACAACCCACACGCGGCTCAGAGGAACACTGTGGTGACGGTAATTCCCAAAACCACTTCAGATAATGCCTCGTGCTCATTTACCATGCAGCTCACGGTAATGTAAGATCCATCTCCAGAAACATTCTGAGACGAGAGGACCGTTATTCTCCAATCAGCTCCTGCTTTAGAAAAACTCATTTGATGATTCGGAGCATAACAGCATCTTCAGCTCATGCGCTTGGACTCGATTGATAAAAACACTCATCACTGGCTGAACGACCCTCAGATCCAAAAATAGGAGCACACTAGATACATACTCCGAATCACAACACACACGTGTGCAGAATGAATGGAAAGATGTCTGACAAATAAAACATGCAGATGACACACGGCACAGATGAACTCTGATAAGATGAGCTATTTATAACTGATCAAGATGGGGTTTGTGGATAAACAGCAAGACGCCACACAAGCAGACAGAAATAATGGAGACACTCGGAGAGTATGAGGTGAAGAACCGGCCCAGATCTCTGCTGAAACCTGAAGACCTTGCTACTAAAGTTCTCGTTAAGTTTAGAACATCCAAATGTTCTCTGAAAACTCCAAACGTTTAAGTGTTTTAAAACGTTTCCTTTTGGTCATGCAAACATTCCATTTTGCAAATATTACAGGAACGTTACTTTTGAATGTTTTCTGAAGATTCCGAAAAACAAGCAGAAACATTTAAAAATCGTTTGATGAATGTCCAACTGAAATGTTCTGGAAAACGTTCTATGATGTATAAATTGTGTTTTTGAGCACGTCATTAAAGTCCAGATGAATTTGTACAAATCTTCTATTAATGTTAGTATACGAACATTTGTTCGTAACTTTGAAAGAACCCTTCCAGAATGTTGTCTGTTAGCTGGAATGTGGGAGATGAAAAATCTGTCATTATTTTAACCTTGTTATTAAAAAATAAGAAATTAAAGGTCCCCTTGTTCGTGATTCCATGTTTTAAACTTTAGTTAGTGTGTAATGTTGTTGTTAGAGTATAAATAATATATGTAAAATTCTAAAGCTCAAAGTTCAATGCCAAGCGAGATATCTGATTTAACAGAATTCGCCTACAAAAAACGACCCGTTTGGACTACAACCCTCTAGTTCCTGTAGTAATGACGTCACTAAAACAGTTTTTTTAACTAACCTCCGCACACATGAATACACAAACAGGGGGCGTGGCCTTGTTGCGCTCCGATGGAGAAGAATGAAGAGCTGTTTGTGTTTGTCGCTGTGTCGTTGAAACGCTGTTATTTTCATCTCTGAGTCCAATCATCTTTGTTTGGGCTTCCCAGGAACGCTGTACTTTGAGATTAATGGTTACAATTAGAGCTGAAACAACGAATCGATTTAATCGATTAAAATCGATTATTAAAATAGTTGTCAACTAATTTAGTAATCGATTCGTCGCTAAATAAATTTTATTTGCCATAAGCGGCTCATTTCGTGCATATTTCAAATCTGCGGTGACCAAAGTGTGGCAGTAATGAGCCACCGGAGGTTTTACTCAGCCAGTACAGCAGGTGAAGTAGCGAATAGCCAATAGCTGGCCTCGTTTTATGTCACGTGCTTCCCGAACAGCGTCTCTGCAGCATTCAGTGGGAAGTGGGAGTACTTTACTTTGAGCCTTCAAAATGAAGAGTAACCTGTAAACTCTGCACTACTGAACTGTTTAAGGGGCCGTTCACATATCGTGTCTTTTGCGTGCTCAAGTTCGTTATTTCCTATGTAGGCGCGCAGTATGCACTCTCATAATGGAAGCGACGCGGTCGCGACACGCACGCGGTGCGATGCGCCCGTTTTTCCAGGCGCGTCCACACCGCATCCATTTATCCTTTGCTGAAATTTCCGGGTCTTCATGGAGAGGGCACGTCATGGAGAGAGCACGTCATGGTTGCTTAGCAAAGGCAGACGCATCAGGGGCGCTTTGGAAAGAAGGAGAAAGCGGCGCGACTAGCGTTTTACACGCGTTTTTAGAAACGTTTGTTTTTAAATGTTTGAGTATATTTAAAATGCACTTCTTTTCTAAGTATTCACTGCTCTTTTTCACACAGCAGGTTTTTTGTGTGTGTCCCAAATTTTTTTCTGGACAACCTTCTGATGGATTTTACTTTAAATTGTGAGTTCCATTCAGGTTTCATGCCATTGGCACTTTTTTTTTTCCGAAGGATTGTTTACAATTTCACAGCATAAGCTATAAAGCTTTTCCCCAGTAAATAATAAAATACAATGCACTGCAATTTTATTGTTTTATCCTTATACTTCGTGAAAATATGTTCTCAAAGATTCCTTAAGCTTTGTTTGGGATGTTAAACTACTTTAGGAGCTCTAAGGACTGCCATGGTGAAAACAATATTTGAAATCTCCTTGTGAATTTTGCTAGAGTATGGGTCAGTGTTTTGATTGCAGAAGAGTTCGACAAAGGATTACTAACATAATAAAACAACTCCATGTATATTTTTGATGAAGATATGACAATGCAAAATGGTTAAAATCTCTTAAAAATCTATGCTGAATGATAAAGACCCTTTATTAATAATTTCATTGGGGAAAAAATGGAAAAAACTAAAATATAAGTACATAAACCGATTAATCGATTAATCGTAAAAATAATCGACAGATTAATCGATTATCAAAATAATCGTTAGTTGCAGCCCTAGTTACAATTGATGTTTAACTCGGTTCCCGAACATTATAATCCACATGTAAAACTATGTGCAGCACATTTTACTGAGGACAGCTTCCTCAATCTCAATCAGTTTAATGCCGGATTTGCACAAAGATTATTCCTGAAAGATGGAGCAGTTCTCTCTTTGTCTGGAGAAGGCGTTGTTTATGGACCACAACTGGTAAGTGTATTTTATTATTTAAGTTGGTGCGTTTAACAGTTTCTGTAACTTATTACACAAAGGGCAACGCTGTTTAGCTTTGTTAACTTGATGTTAGGGCTGTGCAAAAAAACGAACGCGGTTTTCATGCGCATCTCGTCAGTAAAAACACTCCTCCTGTGGTTATAAATACATCTCCAGCATGTGCGTTCTAGCCCAATCACGTTTCCAGGAAGGCGGCCTGCTCTCAGCTGCTGGCGAATCACAGCACAGGAAGCGCTGGCCCAATCAGAACTCGTTACGTATTTCTGAAGGAGAGGCTTCATAGAACAAGGAAGTCATCGGCCCGTTTTTATGACAGTGAAAACAGCGGTGTACAGATAGGTGAATTGTGTGAAAAATACTGTGTTTTTACATGCGAAACATGAACACATGTTATACTGCACATTGTAAACACAATCAAAGCTACAAAAAAGCGCGTAAAACGGTACCTTTAAAATTCATTTTTATTTTCCATCTACATGTAATTGTCAAACAAAATCGCTCCACTAACTCTAAAATTATTTGTTATTTCCAAATATAGCGATCCGAGTAACCAGGTAAAAACTTCCTTTGTTTTATATCACAGTATATCATCAGCGTATCAGTTTCTTCGTGGCATTGCTCTCCAATGTTAACAGCCCACTGGGATCAGAAGCAGAGCTGTTATCTCTTATATGATAACATGTCCAATTGAAGACACCTGATATCATCTCTGCTGCATCTGTTCTGTTATTATAACCCAGAAGCAGAGCACAAATAAAGCAGCGAGTCAGTGTCAACAATTACCATCATCAGATAAGACTCGTGTTCATACACCTCCCTCAGCGACAAAGTGCATCTGCTGTTGTCTCTCACAGATTAGTTTAGATCTGTTTAAACGCTGCTTGATCTGTGCAGATTTCTCTCCTGATTCAGACCAGAACACGTCTTCACTGGAGGAAGTGTTATTATGGATTATAGACTCTATGTGTTTGAGTTAAAATCATCTTAATGCTGGATGTGTTTCAGGTTTTGTCTTCTCCAGATGTTCACTGATGGACTGGAGTGCTGTGGATTATTGTGATGTTTTTATCAGACTCTCATTCTGACGGCACCCGTTCACTGCAGAGCATCCATCTTCCCAGAAACACTTCCAGAGCATCTGATCAAGAAGAAACCAGGAGAAAAAAAGACTACAGTATACGACTTCAACCGCTTTATAACAGCACTTGCCAAAAACAACCGTGGCAGCCGTCCAGCCCTAAACACCTCATCTTGTGATCGCTGACAAGGGCCTCATTTACTTCATTCACGTAATTTGGAAATATCCGTGCATTTGTGGCTTGTGCAGCACAAAAGGCCCATTGAGAGACGAGACGAGACGTCTGAACATGTTAAACACTCAGGTGTATTTGTGCAGGACTCTATAAGCTGGTTCTGGCCACGCTCTCGTGTAAAACAAGTAATGGATAAACAGAGATATTCATAAGACAGCACTTCAGCGGTCACCAACTATTAATAACTCGAGATAGTACGGGACAGTTCCTCTCCACACGCGTAAGAAAACACAGTTTGCTTTCAAACAAACAGATCTGGCTTAAACTTCTCAGAAAGAATTACAGACGCTCAAGTACTGCCTCGTTTACAGACAACCAAGCGTTTGAATATCTTTAATGGTTCAGATAACATAAGCCCTTATTGTTTATTCAGAGGAATTCATTTGCTTAAACCCCAGCTCGCCCTGATCTACCACAGGTTTGCCTAATCATTTCCATACAGCACATAACCGGTGAGATTTCTAGTGATCACGAGCTCTAGTTTTACAGCTTTTTAACAGTTTGAGATGCACAGAAGAGTAAATATGAGTGATGTCACAGATCGGCTTGTGCGTGACGGATCCGGAGTATGAGAGCATCCTTTCACTGATATCTGACGACCCCAGCGTGACATTTCACACATGTTAGTGCACAACCAGCTATTCTTGAGCAAAGAAAGTCGTGTAACACAGTGTCTCGCGCCCTGTGGCCCACTCATTTTCATGCCATTTTCATTTTGGGGATTACCAGATGAGGAGTTTGAATGGGGATCGCAATCACAGTGAAAAAAGAATATACACTGTTTAGAAAGAAAAAAAAAGTTATAGGATATTCTCTATTAATTTTACAGACATGTCTGTCAATCTAAATCACACTTAAACACAGTGCAAGATTCAAAACACAGGAAAAAAAATCTATACGGAATACCTTTATATTGATATTGTGCCTTATTTTTTAATTTTCTAGAGTGTTTATCATAATAATAAATAGCAATAATATTAAATAATATCATTTTGATTGTCATTTATAATAAAAATACACTTTTGAATTATAATAAATTATAAAAATAATAATATATATATATATATATATATATATATATATATATATATATATATATATATATATATATATATATTATTTTTATTTATTTTTTTGTCTATCCACTTCCACTTACAAACAAAGATTATGTCAGACAAGCTTAAAAAGACATTTTTTGATCCATAACCAGTACAGTTTAACCGGTGTAAACCAATGATCGATCAATCAATCAATCAATCAGACTGATCAATACAGCATCAGACACTGTTGGGAAACAAAGTGGAAACTTTCCATTTGGGATTTTTTACATATGGATGTGCAATATAGAATCTAAATATAGACTCACGGAGCACGTAATATTAATACATTTATTTTTTAAAGAAAACCACATATGCTTATATACGCTACTTTATAGAATTAATAAAGTCATCGCAACTGGACAAACACATTTACTAAAATACAACTCACTGTTTGACAGTTAAACTAACAGCTGTGTGTTATCCAGTGACTAGTACAAACGGACATTGATACATCAACAAACAGCTGTCAATCAATCAGACTGATCATCAGAGACCGTTATAACCGTTAAACTCTGAGGAGACACGAGAAGCTGCACGATTCGGTTAATTAATCCATCAACCATCATTAATCAGCACACTTTACCTCAGATTACTGCAGCAGGACGCGCTTTAAGAACACTACTGTGGAGAAAACACAGTTATTAGTAATATTAAAGACTTACATCTTCAAACAGCGATCCGACGTTGGCGGTGACCAGCAGGATTCCCGCCATCATTAATGAGCTGAGGAGCCGGACTAATGAGCTAATCTGAGCTGGTTCTGGTTCTGGAGTCGAGCAGTGGTTCGTGGGGTTGTCTAAACGCTGCGGGTTCGAGTCTCGATCAGCTGGGCTCCTGCATACTGCGCGTCTAGTACGCGGAATCAGAGCGCGCTGCGTGACGTTACTCAACGCGTTCGGGCTTTACTTCTCCGCCGTCTCCGTCATGATCTGAAGAAGTCCCCGGTTTAATCCGCGGCGTGCGCCGGTCTGCGGAGCGCGTTTCGCTGGCGTTCGGTTCGCATTGCTCGCATTTGTTGAGGAGGACACGCCGCTGCTGGAGAGAGTCCTGCGCTGCTCTGCGATGACGTCACGGAGCCAATGGGAAAACGCGACTCTTAAAGGGGCAACGCGTTACGGATGCTGCCGCTTTAAGAGCTATATGTTCCATTGGCTAGTGACCGTGAGGGATTTAAAACGGCAACACAGCGGTGCCCCTTTAAAATAAATGTGTGTGTGTGTGTGTGTGTGTGTGTGTGTGTGTGTGTGTGTGTGTGTGTGTGTGTGTGTGTGTGTGTGTGTGTGTGTGTGTGTGTGTGTGAGAGAGAGAGAGAGTGATAATATATAAATGCAAAATAATAAATAAATGATTCTAACAATGGGAGAATAAATAAAAGAATAAATAGCTTCATTAAGTATAGTTCTGATATTATTTTCTTATGACATTTCCCCTCTTTATTTGTTATTTCTTTTATACATTTTTACTTTATTTTTTCTTGTTTTTTATATTTATTTATCTATAATTTATCATTATGTATCTTATTTATCTATGTATTTATCTATTCAGTCATTACAGGGAAAAAATAGTTTTTTTTTATATATTTTGCAAAAGAAAACTTTTAAATTGTAATGATGTTGACTATGTTTTAATGGATTTTTTCATCAAATCTCTCATAATTGACCAGATCTCTTGATTGGCATGTTGCATGAATTCTGTGAAATAATCTTGAAGTGATTCAAATAAAGACAGTGCCTATGAATGCACTCATTTAATCTAAAGTGATGGGATTTCATGCCATCTGTTTATTAACGAGTACATCAGTCCATACATGACAGCAGGCTGGTGATGATCGAGTCTGAGACGAAGCTGCCGTGTGGCTCAATGGTATTCGGTTGAGAAAAGCAGGACATTATAACACCGTCACAACATATTCACAGACTCCACAGCTGGGACTGACAGCACATGAGTGTGTGTGTGTGTGTGTGTGTGTGTGTGTGTGTGCACTATTGTACTAGCCACAGTTTACACTTGATATGCTTGTGCAGCCTCTTCCAGCTTTGATTTTACCTGCCTTGCATCCCAGAAAGCCTTTTTGAATCAGGAGAGAAATCTGCACAGATCAAGCAGCATTTAAAGCCAAAAACAACTCTAAATAAACATGTGTCTGGATTTTAATATGAGAGTCAACAGCAGATGCACTTTTTCACTGGAGGAAGTGTTATTATGGATTATAGACTCTATGTGTTTGAGTTAAAATCATCTTAATGCTGGATGTGTTTCAGGTTTTGTCTTCTCCAGATGTTCACTGATGGACTGGAGTGCTGTGGATTACTGTGATGTTTTTATCAGACTCTCATTCTAACGGCACCCATTCACTGCAGAGCATCCATTGATGAGACACTGATGCAGTGCTGCATTTCTCCAAACCTGATGAAGACACAAACAATCTCTGATAAACTGAGAGTTCCCCCAAAATTTTGTGTAGACTATTCCTTTAATGGGTCTTTACACAAAATAATTCTATATCAATGCCTTTGAGGTTGCCCTTGTTCTCTGTTCGTGTCTTCAGGCAGCGCAGCAGTGACACTTCAGACAGAGATCCATCGCTGAAAACAAAGCAGGAGAATCAATCAGATTCAAATGAATCCAGTGGCTTTGAACTCCAGGCTGTTCTTCTGTCACTGTATGACATCAGCGCACAGGGATGTAAAATAGGCCTACTCCCTTCTAAACGAGTCTCAGCAGAGGCTCTAATGGAGATTATTGCAAAATCAGGACATTAATGCAAACCATCTGACTTATTACACGACTACATGCCAGATAAATAAACACATGGACAAGAAACCAGAACAGCTATTGAGACGATCTTTAATCTTTTTAAATAAATGTGCTTAAAAGGTTCTTCACAGAGATGCCAAAAAATAACTATTTTTGGTTGGAAAAAGAGGCATTCAATCAAAGGTTCTTTAGAGAACCATATGTTTCTTACCTTTTTATTATCTGAAGAACTTTCCTTCGCTAAAAAATAAACTTTTGTGAAACAAAAAAGATTCTTTGGATGTTAATGGTTCTTTATGAAATAAAGTTATTCCGTGGCATGATAAAACACTTGTATTTTTAAGAGTGTAGACACAAATAATCACTGAAATGAAAGAACCACACTGCAACAACAACAAAAAAACAACAATAACAAAAAAACGTTTCTTACAAAGTGTTGTGGTATTGTCTTCCAATACAAATCTTCTTCTTAAATCAAATTCATTTAAAAAGCAAGACTCAAGAATCTGATGACATGATGCTTTTACTTGAAAGCAAAGACAAATTCCTTCATAAAAGTCATAAGATATGTGATGAGTGATTTTTTGACTAATGTTAGTATTTTGCATTACACAAAGCTTTCGGTGAGGATATAAAACGAATGTGGGCTGAACACACATGATTCAGTGGAAATGGAGTAAAAACACAGTGTGTAAAGGGGTTCGTCTCTGTGTAAACACTGATAACATTCCCAGGTAACGTGTTCATCTGCAAATACTACACTGCTTCCCAGAGCAGGATATCCCAGAGAGAAACACAGCAGGGCGGGGGAAACCAGATCGAGACGTTTATTTTAGCATGCCTGTGTGTGTGTGTGTGTGTGTGTGTGTGTGCAAACACGCATGCGCTCACACCCCGCCCACCGCTGCCTGAGTAATGGAAAATCTGATGGAAGAATTCCAGTCTGGGAGAAAAAAATGTGAACTTTCACCCTTCTCTACAGGCCGACCAGATTTAACCGGCCAAAAATAGAAAAACCTGGAAATCAGCAGCAGCGAGTGTGTTCTCTGTGATTCAGCCCTTCTGAAAGCACAATAAACACTTTCACTTGTGGATCAGAGTCAGAAGTTGAGTAACGTGGGAAACTGAGAGGCTTTGAGGCACATGTTAATGACACCGATGCATTCGATCAAGACACACTTTTTGTGTTTCATGTGTTTACACTTTTGCCTGTTGCTACATGGAACAACTACTCAATCCACTGACTCTGTCTGGTTTAGCTAAAGCTGAGCTTCCTTTGCTTTTAAAGACAATATAAAATGACACTGACCACACATTTGACACATGATGTAAGCTATTTCTCAGTGAAACAGGATATTCCATGAGGAAAAATATGTAGGATAATAAAATAACATATTATTCGTCATTTAATAGTTGCTTTATGTAACAGGAAAAACTTTTAATTGCAATTTTTTTAAGACTGGTAATTGCTTTTAGCTAAGAGTTTTCTCTTAAAACCTATTCACAAAGCTGCTGAGACAAACTTTTACTAAGGAATAGAGAGAAGTCTTAAACTCAGAGTGAGGGGGAGGGGCTGAGCTCCCTGCTATGGATGATGTCAGCGTGCTCATTAACTATGCACACAGTGATTGGTTGATAACTTCTGTTAGAGATTTATTTATAGAAATATCATGTTGCCATTTTCAAATAAAGGTTTAAAAAAATGTTTACTTTAATTCCCACATTCAAAAAAGATTTTAAAATGCAGACTTAGTGTCACTGATTAAACAAGTATATGTTCAGCTTATTGTCAGCCGCTTACATGTGTGCTTCTCAAGAACAATTAGCGGATATACATATAAACTGCCTTTTTATTAACAGAGTATAATAATCATGGTTGGCAGTAATACATGCAAACATTAAAATAAATAAAAATAATAATAAAACCTCTCGAGAACAGCTGTTATTTATTGCCCATCTAGTTAAGGAAAATAAGGATATAATCAAAGGAAAAATAGGAGTTGGGATAACCTCCAAAACCAAAGGCTATGCCTCATTATCATTAAATGTTTCTAAATTGTTTCTGTTCAGATGCAGAATGGGAGCAACAGCTATTTTAGAGTTTGTGGCTTGGTCTTATTGACCTAGGACTCCTCTTCACTGACCCTAATGTTTCACAGATTTAGGAGCTAGTTTTAGTGCTAAAAGACTTTGTAAAAAACTCAAAATATACTCAATGATGTAGGAGTCCTGAATGTACGACTGTCACGCTCATTATTTTAAAGATTTTCTCTTAAATTGGCAAGTATTGATCTACTTTCAGCCTTAAGATGTTTTGTGAATATGGGCCCTGAGTTTATGTCTCATAAATCTGAGTTTATATCTCATAAATCTGAGTTTATTTTACGCAAGTTTCTGAGTTTATATCTCATAAATCTGAGTTTAAATCATGCAATTCTAAGTTTATATCTCATAATTCTGAGTTTATTTTACGCAAGTTTCTGAGTTTATATTTCATAAATCTGAGTTTATATATTTCGCAATTCTGGGTTTATATTTCACGCAAGCTTCTGAGTTTATATCTCATAATTCTGAGTTTATTTCACGCAAGTTTCTAAGTTTATATCTCATAATTCTGAGTTTATTTTACGCAAGTTTCTGAGTTTATATTTCATAAATCTGAGTTTATATATTTCGCAATTCTGGGTTTATATTTCACGCAAGCTTCTGAGTTTATATCTCATAATTCTGAGTTTATTTTACGCAAGTTTCTGAGTTTATATCTCATAATTCTGAGTTTATTTCACGCAAGTTTCTGAGTTTATATCTCATAATTCTGAGTTTATTTCACGCAAGTTTCTGAGTTTATATCTCATAATTCTGAGTTTATTTCACGCAAGTTTCTGAGTTTATATCTCATAATTCTGAGTTTATTTCACGCAAGTTTCTGAGTTTATATCTCATAATTCTGAGTTTATTTCACGCAAGTTTCTGAGTTTATATCTCATAATTCTGAGTTTATTTCACGCAAGTTTCTGAGTTTATATCTCATAATTCTGAGTTTATTTCACGCAAGTTTCTGAGTTTATATCTCATAATTCTGAGTTTATTTCACGCAAGTTTCTGAGTTTATATCTCATAATTCTGAGTTTATTTCACGCAAGTTTCTGGGTTTATATCTCATAATTCTGAATTTATTTCACGCAAGTTTCTGAGTTTATATCTCATAATTCTGAGTTTATTTTACGCAAGTTTCTGAGTTTATATCTCATAATTCTGAGTTTATTTCACGCAAGTTTCTGAGTTTATATCTCATAATTCTGAGTTTATTTCACGCAAGTTTCTGAGTTTATATCTCATAATTCTGAGTTTATTTTACGCAAGTTTCTGAGTTTATATCTCATAATTCTGAGTTTATTTTACGCAAGTTTCTGAGTTTATATCTCATAATTCTGAGTTTATTTTACGCAAGTTTCTGAGTTTATATCTCATAATTCTGAGTTTAAATCATGCAATTCTAAGTTTATATCTCATAATTCTGAGTTTATGTCATGCAAGTTTCTACAGTATCTCATAATTCTGAGCACATAACACTGCACACTGGTGGTGGTTGAGGAGATTCCCACCCTTTCATGTAAAGCTGAGTTTGAGTCCTCAGAAAAGCGCTATATATATGTAACAAATTATGAATATTATTAAAATAAAACTAGAAATATTAAAAATTAAATGTTAAATTAAATGAATATTATATTCAGGAAAACAAATCTGCAAATTTTATCTGTCAGGGTAACATTCCCTTTTCTGTTTAGTTTAACCTGATGTGTAATAACATTCAAAAATGAAAATAAAATACTATGTAGGCAAATCCGAAAAACCAAAAACTAAATGACAAAAAAGTACTAAAATAAATAAAATTAATTCAGAAAATATGAAAAAGAAGTATAATTCAAACTATTAATAAAACTATAACAGTATTTCAACGATACTAAAAGGGCAGTATCTTCTGCAGAGTCTCTCTGTGTTTCTCCTGGAGATTCAGTGACTGAGAACAGAAGACTATCCTCTGGGTTCGTTCTTGGGTCTGTGTGTGGAGTAAATCAGAACAGACCCCTGTTCAGCTCGGCTCTCTGTGACTATTTTCTGACTCTGGAGGCTCCAATTAACCTTGCATGTGATTTTAATTTAGCTGATGCACAAAGTCTCTGTTTCCAGCTTTAGCTGAGCCGTAAATCGGTGACATATTTCTTCTATTCCTGCGGGTTTGTGCTCAGAGTGACTGTCCTACTTCAGCTCTCACAGGACACCCGTAATATCCCTGCACCCGTGACTATTTTGGAAAGAAAATTAACAGTGTGGCCTACATTTTACTTATAAATATAAACTCATAGATGTAACATGCCTCTGAACATTGACATATACCACAATACATCATTCCAGGTCAGATCCTTATGGATGAGGCTCACAAAACACGTGCACATCATATTTCACCCCAAAATCCAAAAAAATACCTACAAATATAAATAAAAGGCATATTTTCAGGTTTTAGCTTCTTCATTGCTAACTAAAACTAAAAGTAAAACTGTTAAAAAAATAAAATATATATATATATTTTATATTATGCAATATACAAGTTAAACTTATTGTGAAATTTCCAGTTAAAATTTAGGTCAGTATATTGGTCAAAATAATAATAATATATTTATTTATTTTTTATGTTTTGGAAAGAAGTGACTTTTTTTCACCAAGACTATATTTATTTGAATAAAACAAAGTCTCCAATCAAAGCAGGGTTATTATAGTTAACTAAAACTAAAACCATTAAAAAAACTTTGTTACCTGAGATAAGAGATCAACAGAAATAAAATTATATATATATATATAAATCAACAAATAATAAAAATGACAAAAACACATAAGTAACTAAAACTTTAACAAAAATGTAAAACAAAATCGCAATATACATCAATTTAACCAGTATAAAAAAGAAACTAAGAAATATTACAAAAAAAAAAAAAAATACCGACAAGTAAATTTATTTCAGTGCATTAAAGAAATAAGAATACTATATTCTTAATAAAAAAAATATATCACAATGCAAACATATAAAAGCAAAATGCTAAAATGTTCATATTTTTAGCTGACAAAGACATATTGTAAGTTTTAATTTTTAGTAGATATGCATTTATTTATGAGTATACAATATAAATAAATATTCATTCATTAATTTTCATTTTCATTTATTCCTAACCCACACACGTCTTTATGTTCAATTTCATGAAACCTGTCCAGAACTAATTATAATAGAGTAAATAAAAATATATTTTGCATACTATGGGCTACTGAGAAACTATGAAAAACACTGACAGAAAAAAAAAAAAAAACATCTAAGTGGATTACAGTGATGAGCATATTATGAAGTTATTTAAAAAATAATAATGCAAAAAAAACTGTTAGACGAGCACAAACACTGAGATAGATCAGAAAATACAACTAAAACTGCTCATCGAGGCTGCATTTATTTGATAAAATATACACTAAAAAATATGAAATATTATTACAATGTAAATCATCTGTTTTCTGTGTGAATCTGTGTTAAAGTGTAATTTATTTCTGTGATGCTCCGCTGTATTTTCAGCATCATTCCTCCAGTCTTCAGTGTCACATGATCTTCAGAAATCAGAATAATATGATGATTTACTGCTCAAGAAACATGAAGATTATTATCAGTGTTGAACACAGTTGTGCTGCATGATATTTCTGTGGAAACTGTGATGCATTTAATTTTTCAGGATTCACAGATGAATAGAAAGTTCAAAAGAACAGCATTTATTTGAAATAGAAATCTTTAGTAATCTTTAGCATTATACAAGTTTTTGTGTCACTTTTGATCAGTTTAATGCATCCTTGATACATAAAAGTATTAATTTCTTATTAATTACATTAGCACAATAAAACCTAAATTAATATAATAAAGAATCATTCGTGCATTTGATATAAATGAGGCTGATGTTTTATTTGTGCTCTCATCAGTTTCACTTTAATGCCAGCAGAGGGAGCCACTCAAACACAGAAACACACTTCCCTTCAGTCAGAGATTAATCAGACTCTGAATCCATCAGTTACTGGCTTCTCATCAATCATGTTTTAGAGTCTCAAATCTGATCCTCAGGATCTTCTGAGGAGCGTTTGTTTCTTCAGCTCTCCATCACTGTGTTATATGTGCAGATCATTTACATCTCGACACATCACTGGAGATATAGAGTGATATTTAGATCAGTTCATATCAGTATCTGCTCTAATGTTAGAAACATCTCTCTGATTTACATCACAAGCAGCAGAAATTGTTCTCGCCATATATTCTTACTATATGAGCTTTACAAGCCTGATGAAACTTACAGTACAGAGCAAAAGTTTGGACACACCTTCTCATTCAAAGAGTTTTCTTTGTTTTCATGACTATGAAAATTGTAGAATCACAGGAGTTCCCCGAGAGATGCTTAGCACTTGTTGGCCCTTTTGCCTTCTGTCTGCGGTCCAGCTCACCCCTAAACCATCTGGATTGGGTTCAGGTCCGGTGTCTGTGGAGGCCAGGTCATCTGGTGCAGCACCCCATCACTCTCCTTCTTGCTCAAATAGCCCTTGATATTCATGAAAATAAAGAAAACTCTTTGAATGAGAAGGTGTGTCCAAACTTTTGGTCTGTACTGTTTATGCAAACATATTTTTTATATTTGGTCTCATGGTTCAATAAATTGTTCCATAAAAAACTAATTCTAAATATTTTTTACATTCCATAGAATCACTGTCTGATATCATCACTGTATTATTGTGCACACAAACACACAAAGAGCAGAGAAGATCCTCGTGGATCAAAATGTTCTGATCCAAACACACTTTCAACAGACACACACAGACACACACACACACACACACACTCACAGAGTCACACACACACACACACACTCACACACACACACACAGAGAGAGAGAGAAAGACAGACAGAGAGAGAGAGCTTCATCAGGAAGTGTTTTTCCTGGGTAAAGCCCCGGTGTAAAATGACTGTTGTTTACTCTAGACTACTCTAGGGGAAGTCGTGGCCTAATGGTTAGAGGGTTGGACTCCCAATCGAAGGGTTGTGAGTTCTAGTCTCGGGCCGGACGGAATTGTGGGTAGTGCATGAACAGCTCTCTCTCCACCTTCAATACCACGACTTAGGTGCCCTTGAGCAAGGCATCGAACCCCCAACTGCTCCCCGGGCGCCGCAGCATAAATGATGAACACTGCTCCGGGTGTGTGCTCACAGTGTGTGTGTGTGTGTGTGTGTTCACTGCTCTGTGTGTGTGCATTTCGGATGGGTTAAATGCAGAGCACAAATTCTGAGTATGGGTCACCATACTTGGCTGAATGTCACTTCACTTTCCTTCCTTTCCTTTTCCAGTACTACAGTGTGTGTGTGTGTTTGGGAATGTATCGAACATAACACACACACACACTCACACGAACACTCACAGAGAGTAGAAACAGACATGACAATAATTTAATTACAAATACAAAATGTTGCAGAATAATGTAATATATGAATGAATAATAGCCTATAGAACCTTTGTGCCAAAAGGGTTCTTTCTTGTCATTATAGAACCTTTTTAGCATAATAGGTTATTTGGAGTTGAGTAAAGAACCCTATGGTTCTATATATAACCCCAATGAACCCTTCTTTCCACCACCACCTCAGAGAAAACCAGTGTTGAGCTGCTGCAAGAGCTTTTCAAGCACAGCAGCTTTGGTCAAAGAGTTCTCGTGTGTTCTGATTGGTGGATGATGATGATGAGTGGATAAAGACTAGAGCAATCAAATAGTGAGAGAGTGATCCGCTCACCTGGTTATGTTAGTAGATGTTTCAACATGGAAAGCAGTTCGGAATGGAAATATAGATTTTTTATTTGTTAACAACATACTTTTCGTACCTTAATTTCAGTAAATGTTATGAAATTAGAGAACTAAGCCAATAGTAGCGCTGGCGGTGTCATTTGATTTTGATGGGAACTTCGATTGTGAATCATTTCAGTCAGTTCATGAGTTTGGAGTGGGTTCGCGAATCATTTGAGTCAGTTTGGGGATCGCGAATCATTTAAATCAGTTTGGGAGTTCGGAGCGTGAATCACTTGAGTCAGTTTGGGAGTTCGAAGCGGGTTCGCGAATCATTTGAGTCAGTTTGGGGATCGCTAATCATTTGAATCAGTTCGGGAGTTCGAAGTGGGTTCGCGAATCATTTGAGTCAGTTTGGGAATCGCAAATCATTTGAATCAGTTCGGGAGTTCGAAGTGGGTTCGCGAATCATTTGAGTCAGTTTGGGAATCGCAAATCATTTGAATCAGTTCGGGAGTTCGTAGCGGGTTCGCGAATCATTTGAGTTAGTTTGGGAGTTCGGAGCGTGAATCATTTGAGTCAGTTCGGGAGTTCGTAGCGGGTTGGCGAATCATTTGAGTCAGTTTGGGGATCGCGAAGCATTTGAATCAGTTCGGGAGTTCGTAGGGGTTTCGCGAATCATTTGAGTCATGTGAATGATCACAAAATTCAAGATATGGGGGTTAGAAAATGTATATATTTATATCCATTTATGTAGTTAATCAATATCACACGAAGAGTGTCATTTCAGTTTTTCTCCAAAAATCTGCATGATTAAAATGTGATATTATGTTACTACAAACAATAATTTAATTACAAATACAAAATGTTGCAGAATAATGTAATATATTAGTAATATGTAGAGGTGGGTAGTAACGATTTCCATTTACTTAGAGACATTTACTGGAGTAAATTTTGTGGGTAACTAATACTTTTTTGAGTATATTTAAAGATGGGTACTTTTACTCTTACTTGAGTAAATTATTTTGGAAAAAATCTGTACTTTTACTTCGTTACTGTGGGCGACGCTCCTCTTGTTACTTTATCTTAATACAATAAATGTTATAAATGCTTCAGTTTATTCCAAACGCGCGTCTACTTTTCTCTGGGCAATGAGCGATTCATTCTTTTGAGTCATTAATTATTTATGAAGAAACACTAAAATGTATAAAAGGCTCCATTACCTTGTATCTTATGTTATGGCCCCGTAGAAGCAGTTTTTGTAAAAAATACGCCAACGATTGCATCGTAACCAGCGACTCTCTGTCGCACAGTAGAGAAATTACCGTATGGACAGGAGGAGAAGCTCGTAGCCAATCTTTTACTGTGTATGAGGCTATCGGGGGGGGACGTGGAGACATAAAGTCAAGGGAGATAATTAATCAAAATACTTACCAAAATGTGCTCCTGTTCACGCTCGCCTTCTCTGGAAGATTCGGTGGGTGATTCAGATTTCTCACAGCGATTAGAAGATTTACAGGTTGCTCACGTGACATCTACGTCATCAAGTTCAGTTTGAGTCTGCGCAGTACGCCCGACACACAGGAAGTGTGCGCTTCTAAATGACTTCACTTGTCTCCGTTGAATCCAATGGGGTCGCTGTGTCCATTTCTTTTACTGTCTATGGATCAAACCAGTTGGCAAACAGTGAATAGGTTCAAGAATCAGTTTGAATGATTCCTTCAGTTCCCTGCCGCACGCGCTGAGCGTCTGAAGCGGTTCACTCAGAGTTGTAACGTTTAACATCAGCAGCGTTTAAAACGGGGCTATGGAACTGCACTGAATTGAAAGCAAATGTTCAAAGGCTATTATTTGCTTGCGATGGAGATCCTTATTAGATGAACACCGCGTGTGCTGTCTACTGTTTAACAGGTAATAACTTGGGCTACATTCGATTACAGTACACGATACCACTGTGACAGTAGTTTGTTGAACGTGTGACTTATAACAGAGGGGAGTCAAGTTGAATGCAGCTTCCAAAAGACAAAAAAATTGCCAATTAATATTTTATTAATTTTAATACAATCACACCGGCGTGAGTACGTTCAGCGAGTCATATCATCAGCTGCTAAATTCAGATCTGTGATCGCTAGCCAGAGACAGATGTGTTTTTACAGCGCTGCACATTATACCCAATCACACACGATTCTGTTGAGCTTTTGAATGCAATGGCCAATCAGAGGTGTTCTGATGAGTCATCGCTAAAATGCCGGTGCTTCCTTCACTCGCTCCTTACTGAATACCTCTTTCTGGCGAATTCTCTCGTCAGAAACAACAAAGTGCAGATGTGTGTACGAATCTATAATTAAGATATTGATTTCACAGTGTTAACAGTTTCAGTGATTTTAATGGGAGTTTCTGAGAGTGATTGCAATCTAGACTGTCAGTGAAAATTATCTTTAATAATGTAAATGTTATTTGTTATCATTGATAGTAAATCAATATATTGGAATGATTTCTGAAGGATTATGTGACATTGAAGACTGGAGTAAAGGCTGATGAAATATATATATTTATACGCACACACATACATTTCATACATTTTATCTATATATCTAAATAAAAATAGGCTCAGTATATTTGACCCAAAGTAACTAATAACTAACTACTTGAGTAGATTTTTTTATCCGATACTCTTTTACTCTTACTCAAGTAACTATTACTTTTAGACTTTAACTTTTACTTGAGTACAGTTTTTGGATACTCTACCCACCTCTGCAGACATCAGAGATATTTTGTACATTTTATTAATGATTTTTTTTTTTAAATTGACAAGAGAACAATTAAACAGACAGACAGACAGACAGACAGACAGATAGATAGATAGATAGACAGATAGATATAAAAGGTACAGTTTCATCTTTCAGTGTCTAATTAAATGGAAATGAAATATAAAAGATAAACTTCTGGAATGTTGTGACAAAAGATCAAAGCGGCTAGACGTCTGAGTGAAGAGTGAGTGATTTAATACATGACATACTTTAAGAATGATGAACTGAACAACGAGTGACTGAGTCACGGCATTTCCTTCTGTACCTCAACACACATGACACACACACACACACAAACACACACACACTTACACTAACAGAATGAGGTATGACTCACACCCCCCCCCCACACACACACACACACACTTACACTAACAGACTGAGGTATGACTCACACACACACACACACACACACACACACACACTCTTACACTAACAGAATGAGGTATGACTCACACCCCCCCCCCACACACACACACACTTACACTAACAGACTGAGGTATGACTCACACACTCTCACACACACACACACACTCTTACACTAACAGACTGAGGTATGACTCACACACACACCCCCTCCCCCCCACACACACACTCACTCATTCTCTCTCTCTCTCTCTCACACACACACACACACACACACACACATCAGAGAGGTTAAAGTACTTCACATCCAGTATTAACCCAATGAAAGCCCTCAGGACACTAAGAAATTACATTTATAAAGATTGTCTCAGTGTTAAAAAGTGATTGTGAGCAAATCAGTGCAGACGGAATCAAACACTGAATAGTTTTGCTCATAGTGATCCGCCTTGCTGTCAACAAAACATCACACGAACTGAAATACACCCTTATAAGAGACTGATCTGAACACTGAAAACTCACAGCATCCAAACATCAGGAGGAGTGTGTGTCTTCATCAGGTTTGGAGAAATGTAGCACTGCATCAGTGTCTCATCAGTGGATGCTCTGCAGTGAATGGGTGCCGTCAGAATGAGAGTCTGATAAAAACATCCCAATAATCCACAGCACTCCAGTCCATCAGTGAACATCTGGAGAAGACAAAAGTGTTAAAGTTAAAATGTTTTGGATTGTAATCTGTGCAGATTTCTCTCCTGATTCAGACCAGAACACTTTTTCACTGGAGGAAGTGTTATTCTGGATTATAGACTCTATGTGTTTGAGTTAAAATCATCTTAATGCTGGATGTGTTTCAGGTTTTGTCTTCTCCAGATGTTCACTGATGGACTGGAGTGCTGTGGATTATTGGGATGTTTTAATATTATTATTATTTTCTTAACTCTTTAGCCAATTCAGTGAAACCAAAAGCACTTCAAATGCATTTCTGGTTTCAGATGTCTCACCACAGGACTTTATATATATATAAAGTATTCCAAACCAACTTAAAATAATAACGCCCAGAGTTGAGAAGATCTTTAGAGTTCAGAGAAACACACAGGACTCAACATGAAGCCCTTCTTGAAGAATGTGTAACTGTGATGAGCTCATAAAGCACTGTTTTAGTAATCTTAATAAAGTCTCCAGTGTGTGTGTGTCACTGTAATCTGAATCCTGGAGGATAACGCCTCGAGCTGCAGGAGTAAACTCTGATCCTTCTGTCTGTCTTCAAGACGTTTCACACAGTCAATCCATCGTGCTCTTCACCAGTTCTGTTCCTGTCGCTCTGAACGTCTCTCAGCCCAAATATATACAGCCGGTCTGCTTTGGTGAACATCTGAAGCTTTTTCGAGGAGGATCTCAGGATCTGTCTGTGTTTGGAGGATGGGAGCACAAGAGCTTCATTATGTTCATCTATTTAAAGCTCAGCTCCCCTCTGTCCTCGTCTCTTCACCCATCAGCGCTCTCTGATCCTCAGATCATCATTCACCGAACACCAAACATCGAGTTTATGATTCACTTTTCCTGTATAACAGACGTGACAGGAGCTGTCAAGATTCAAGGCACTGTTTTAGTATCACACCAGTCACTCATGTCATGAATATATTCCAAGTATTCTGATGTTTTGAGGAACAGACATCATTTACTGAAAATGAGGACTTCTTCACATCATAGTTAATTAAAGCTAGGAACATAAAACCATTTCTGTTATAAACAAAAACAAAAAAACGTAAACTTGTTTTATTTCAGCTAGTTGTTGAAGAAACAAATATAGTTTTTACATACTGCTAAAAAAATAAATAAATGTATAGCCTGAATGCATTGTTAGTCGCTTTGGATAAAAGTGTTTTCTAAATATATAAATGTAAATGTTGTATTTACTTTAATAGAAATAAAAAAAACAAAAATAACTAGATCTAAAACTGAACCAATAATTAAGGCAAAAATGTGCAGATTATTAAAAAATTATATCAGAAACACACAACAAAATCTCTAAAACTTAAATGAAAAAAAGAAAATGAAAAAACTTTAAGGAATAATTTTTTTAGTTTAACTTGATGTAGCCTACTTTACTAAAAGATAAAAAACTAAAAAAACTAAAACTGAAATAAAAAAGCTAATACAAAAGACAAAAACAATAAAAATTGACTAAGTAAAATAAAAATACAACTAATTGAAACTATTAATAAGAACTATATAAAATAAGAACTAAAACAGAAAATAAAAAATAATACAATCACATATATATATATATAATCTAAAACAAGACAAAAACACAAAATAGAAATCACTAAAACTTAAACAAAAATAAAGTGAAAAATTTAAAAGAAAAAACTAATAATAAAAAATATGTAACATGTTCCCAATGAAAAATTAACACTGATTCACATTTTAGCATATTCATATAGTCTCATAGAGATGAATTAAATGCCACTGGAGCTCACTCTTAAGTTTGAATATGTGGAAGTGTGCATGTAGGAAAGATTATCTGCGCACACACACACACACACACACAGCACTGAAATATAATGGCAGAAAACATCAGTGAGACTGGAGTGATGCTCACGCTCAGATCAGACACGAAGACGTCTTGAAAGAGAAAAACAGGAGAAAAGATCCAAACGAGGAGCTGGAGATCATCCAGAGACCTGGGTCTATTTTACTAGCGCCGCACCCTTCATTACTGAACACACACACACACACACACACACACACACACACACACACACACACACACACTCTCTTCCTGAACACAGACAGCTGTATGTATATAATACATCAATTATTATTATTTTTCTTTTCAGATTAGAATATTCAATATTTCTTTCAGGTATTTTTTTCAAGCAGGAAAGAAAATTTACTTTCATTAAAAGTTCAAATTAAACTAAAATAACTAAAGTATTTTAATATATAAAATACTCAATACAGACTTAAAAACAAAAAAATGAAAACAATAAAAATTATATCATTATATAATAATATAACACTAAATCTTTCTATAAAACGGATATAAATTCAGTTCAGTACCACAATGTAAAAATTCAAATACACTTCTAAAATAACACACGTGCACTTTAATCAGTTATTAACTTTCATGTTAGACTGTACTGAGAATTTTTTGTGTGTGTGTCACTCTGTCAATGAACACTGAAGTGTTAAACACTTAATTAATGAAAATAATATGATTAAATAAATCAATCAAATATCTTAAAGCTCCTGAATGCATGCGTCCTCTTTCTGCAGAGCATCATTTCTACAGTTCTCCTGACATGGATCCGTTCAGTCACGAGTGCAGGAAGTTAAACCATGAGCTCAGCAGAAAGAGAACCACCAGCTTCATGAGTGATGATGATGATGATGAGGAGGAGGAGGAGTCAGAAGGAGTCTCTGTGGTCTGAAGGACTTTATCTCTCAGACGTTTAACACATGAACACTGTGTGCTTCCAGGAAGTCGAGAGGAGGAGGGATTCAGTTCATTTCTCTCCTACACAAGAGAAAGCCAAAGACAGTCTCAGGAAACTCAAACACACTCCGGAGACGAGCATCACACCGTTTCTGTTTCTACTAAAAACTCTCTACAGTCAACTATTCCCACACCAAATATAATTTTAGATATTTTCTACTAGCGGGTGCAGGACCATATAGTTATAAATATATCAATTGTGAGAAGTGTCTGAATAAATCTTGGTTTGACAGCTACGATCAAAACGTTCTTATCTTGAGCAGAAAATCAAGTTAACTAGCAGTTTTGTGTTCGAGTAAACCAAGACCAAACACAGGTCCAGACTTTAGTTACACACAGAAGCTGGACTAACGCAATATATCTGATTACACAACAGCAGAACGCTTCAGAAAGATCATCAGGAGTGTTGAAATCAATCAGTCTTTCACAACACAATCACTGCAATGTCTTTCAGAAGCCGAAACAAACTCAATCAAATGAAATGTTCAGAGCAGCCAATCGAATGTTTAAAGCCTGTATGAAGCTCTGAAGAGGAGCACGCTGTCTGTTTTAGCCTTCCTTCTCATCCAAGTCAAACTGTGAAGAACATTGTTAATCAGTTTGTGAATGCAAACCACTCACGTTTGAGAGATCGTGCGTCACGAGCTGCTGCGGCTGTCAACACGCTTTCACATTTAACACAAAGCACAAACTTAGTTTAGGCAACAGCTATGAAAAGCATCGAGTCTGAGAGCAAACGGCAGACGAGTGATGAATGAGAGAGGCAACTGCATTATTTAAACCCAATACTTGTGTGCACTGTGCATTGATATGCTTATTTGATTATGATGCCAACACGCTAAAAACAAACCATTGGCAGTTTGTTGTGTGTCAAGGATTTTATATAAAGAGAGATTACAAAAATGCACTAATTATGCATGCATAAAAACACAAATGATGGATAAATGATGCATGCACAAATTATGCATAAAATGCACAAATGATACAGCAGTCAACACACTTTAAAAGTTGACACAAAGGCACAAGCTTTGTTCAGGCAATAGCTATAAAGCATTGTGTTTGACGAGTGAACTAAACGAGAGGTCGGTCAGCGAGAGCCTCATTCACCTCAGCGTTTGGAAACTAAACCACACGTGCAAGAGCATTGCTTTTATATTTTATTCTATTTACAGGACATTAAAAAAACTCCATCGTGTCGAGCCGTGGCAGATGTGAAGACGTCTCCAGGTCGTTCACATACGGCTGCACTCATTCAGCATCAGCACACACACACGATCACCAACACACTGCTTTTTATGCTTTAATAAAAGAGACGGTGCATAGGAGCGTACAGTTCTCTCCAGATCTCCAGTGGAACATTTCATAAAGGAGGAAAGCAACATAAACTGGGCTAAATGTGAGAATACAGTGTACAGAACTTCCTGAAAGCGTCCTTTAATCGAAATCTGCATCATAAAAAACTAAAAATCACTTCAAAAGCAAGGGGTTGGTTCCTCCGAGAGTCTGCAAACTGGAGTTAGTGTTCACAGCAGGCCACCAAGGTACGGATAAAGTGCTTCTCTTAACGTGACACATTAAATAATTAAAGCAAAACATCATATACTCAGAGTGAAAAAGAGGACGGAGAGACATACGAGAGAGGGATATATTACTCGGAGAGGACAGAGAAAGTGAAGCGATGGACGAACGGACATACTGCATGGTGTAAGACCTACATGATGCAAAAAGGAAGTTCACATTTTCATAATCTAAAGAAACAGACACAGTAAGACTTGTCGTTTTGTATTATAATACGGATATTCGTCGTTCCGTTCGGATCCTAAACGGATGTAAGAGTCATAAGAAACAGCAGCAGTGTGATCTTACAGGAGGCCAGTCACCGGTCGAGTGTTTTTTTGTGAATAAATACATTCGGATTTAGTGTCGAGCTACTTGTTCTAATATAACGTACGTCCTAAAAAACAAACAAATGAAAGATGGAGAGACAAACAGGGGAAGTGTTCGCTCCGAGGTTCCCACATTCTCCTCGTGGCCCCTCGTACACGGTCCGTGCATCGCGTTTTCTTCCAACAGCCGTGTGTGGGAGGAAATAAAGCACCTTCCCTCATGATATCCGTGGCAAACGAAGGCGCTCTCCACCCGGGGAGATCACCACGTCCTGGGAGCACCTGCAAAACCCTGAATGACAGCCAGTCTATTGCCATCCTCGTCCTGTGCAGAGAGAAATACAAACAGATGCATGAGGAGACACAACAGTAGGCAGTATTATTTAAACACAGTATTTTCCTGCACTGTGCACTGATATGCTTATTTGAGAATGACGTCAACATGCTAAAAACAAATTGTTGGGAGTCAAGGATTTTATGTTAAGAGAATACAAAAATGCATTCATAAAAACCCATGCATATACATAAATGGATAAAAGATGCATGTATAAAAATGCTCAAATGATACATATTAATAGTGCATGCATATAAAAATGCATAAATGAAGCATCAAAATGCATGCATAAAAATACACAAATGTTACACAAAAAAAGCATGCATATACACAAATGATGGATAAAAGATGCATGCATAAAAATTCTCAAATGAAGCATCAAAATGCATGCATAAAAATACACAAATGTTACATAAAAATGCATGCATAAAAAAATGCACAAATGATGCATAACAATGCACTGACGTTGAAGTCATGCAAAGCACAGTGGTAGATGTGACTAAATATGGTAGGAGGGAAATTCAGGAGTCCAAACACTGGCAGTGGGAGAAGTTTGTGAGCTTGAGCCAATATTGAAGCAAGACTGCATCTGATCCTCAATAAACATGAGGTGACCTAGCGATCTCCAAAGAAACTGAGGCCATGGGAACCAACCGGGAGGTTAAAAAGATTTCTATACAAAACTGACATAAAGCCTACTGTTTTCAATAACTTTTAGAGATATGAAGTTTAAAGAAAACGTGCACCTAAAAACACAAGTGAAAACTAAATCATGCTTTGCTTGTCATTTCACAAAAGAAAGACTCACCTAAGTCTCGCAGTGAGCCAGTAGAGATGTGATTTCGGCACTCATGTGTCCCACCGCCTTGGCGGCCTCCATGATGGCACGGCGGTACATCCCTTTCTTCTTCCGGTTGAAGCGTGACCTGAAGAATTCGCGGAATGGCGAGAGTTTGGCAACCGAGAGTTGGGAGGTGGTGGGAGAACCGAACCAGGAGACTTTAGCTTCGGGCCACGGAGCATCGACCTCACCTTCTTCTCTACGAGCGCCGCTAATACTGAGTATCCGCGCAGGCCACCAAGGAAATCCGTGGATCTTTCCCCAAACAACATCACCCACTGTTACAGCATGACCTTCCTCGGTCACACATTTAGTCATGCTGCGAGTGTGCAGTCGAACAGTTAGAGGCGGAACAGTCTTACTTTCCCCTTGAGAGGAAGACGAGACTGCGATATCGTCGCCTGGAGCGAGATCGCAGACTTCCGGCGACGTTCCGTCGGAGCTGAACGACTTGGACTCGTCTAGACTGTCACTGCTGCACACGGAGAGGCTCGAGGAGTCCGCTTTCCTCTTCCGGAAGTTGATGAGTAAAGTCAAGTCTCCGTGTCGTTCCACTTCCTCTCCCGACCAAAGCTCAAGCGAACTCTTCTCCACACCATCTTCCGACTGAGAGTTGGGAACTCTAGGACTTTTCCTCCGAACGCCATCCACCAGTTCTGCCTCGTACACGGACACCTGCTCCGCTCCGTCAGCCCGGGATCTCAAGCGTATCTTGGGCGAAGGAGCGTCTGGGTTACTCAACCTTGGGAGCTTGAGTTTGGGAATGGAAATGGTAAGACCCGTTCGGATGGAGTCTACAGGAGGTTGCACGACTTTCTGGGATTCCTCGGAAGCGTTGTGCTCTCTGTGGCCGTTCTGCAGAAGCTGCTTCGGACAGAAGGGTTTGACAGAACCGTGAACCCTCGAGGGGATCTTTATCACCTCACCTTTGCCTTGTGGAGTGCTATAAGAGATCTTAATCACGGGGCTATGGGGAATGATGCTCCCTCCGGGAAACTTCTCATCATCCTTCTTGTCCTTCCGGAAGCGTTTGCTGTCATAGATCGCCGATTCCTCTCGTCTCTTTGACTCTTTGTTGTCTCCGTCCTCCTTCCTCTTGGCTGGGGTTGTTTTAGTGTCCTCTTCAGATTGAGGAGCGTTCTCCTTCCTGGACGTCTTGGCCTCCGTTGGTCCATCTTTGCTCTCCTCGTCACTGTTGAGTGTGTTTTTGCATTTCTCGCACAGCACCTGCCGAGGTCTCAGTCGGATTGTGCTCATGGTCATCCGTCCAGGTTCTCGACTTCGTCTCTTCTTCCTCTTGATTGGACGCGGCGGTGGTTGCGGTACCCATTGGTTGTATGTGTGCCGGACCCACATGGGTTGAGGAAACGGGGCGCCTTCGAAGTACGGGGGGTATGTGGGCTGACCCGGGAGCACAGGGATGGGTACGGGAGCGGGCGGGGGGGCCATCTCAGGCTCCGTGTTCTCATCTTTTGGTCTCTGTGTTGGCTCACTAACAGGTTCAGAGGAAGCCTCTTCCCTCGAGACTTCACAGTCCGGTTTCAACATGAGGCTATCTTCAGATTTTCCAACAATGTCTGGAAGGCAAAACAGCCCAGTCCTACGGAAAAGAGTCAAGAAGGAACATAAGAGCCAATAATTTCACTTAACTCGAGTTATTGTTGGCTTTGTATTTAGTTTACAATAATCTAAGCAGGCACAGTTACTTTTAAACGTCCTTATTTTTAACACCATCACAGTGTTTCAAAACCTCTGAACGCTCAAGAACGGAAAAACACGATTAATCATTTCTAACGGCAAGCTGACTCTTGACCAGAAAAACAGGTTAATAAACCAGTTGTGTCATGCGACACATAACCACACCTATTTGTTCATATATCCTTTAAAAACACACCACAGATACCGCTTCATCTCTCAAAACCCTTATTCTCAGAAACTAGGAGAACTTAAAAATATTTGGGTGTATCTCAGAAAAACTCGTCAAGGTCACATTTGAAAATACAACTTTTAAGACTATTTCAGGATAGCAATCATTATTATTATTATTATTAGCACTGACATTGTTTTCATAACAATTGGGCACATGATCTCAATGTTTTGATGCTTGGACACTCATTTCTGTCTTTAAACCAAACTCAGAATTCAGAGACATAAATAAGCAATTCTGAGGGAACAAGTCAGAATAGCTAAATATAAATATTGTGACTCAACGTCTCACAATTACAAGTGTAGAGTCCATATTTTTTTATTTTCACCACAGAACAAAACATAAAAAGGTAATTGTGGCTTTTCTTAGAACCGTGAGTTTAAGTCCCACACTTCTGCATGCAATTCTGACTTTTTTCCTCTGACTGGCTCCTCGAGGTGAGCAGAAGTCAACCTGAGCCGAAGCAATGAGCGTCACGGATGTGTGCGGCTAGAAACGACAGACAAAGAGACCACCGGGACGAGATTTCCGGATCCCTCTCCACCTCACTGAACAAAAACAATCCCATAAAGCAGCGGGACACAGGAGAGGCCCAGGAGACATCCAGCCCTGAATCTGATTGTGCTGGGATTATCAATTAAACCTTAGACGGAAGTCCTGCGGGACAAGAGGCAGAAGCCCTCGGGCAATAAACACCAATCATCTGAGACGGTGTGTGATGAAAATAAAACACGAGAACCCAAAAACCACCGCCGTGTAGGTGTAAGAAAACATTTCATTGCATAATCAGAGTATTTATAACAGCTCATGACAGACGATGATGCTATTTAAACACTGTCAGGCTGTTCAGGACAAACACTTACTGTTCAATGCAACATTGAAAAATCTTTTTTACAGTGAATGCAAGTTAAATTCCATTTGTAAATTAATTTTGAAAAACAAAATTAGCACAATTCTGTCTTTTTTTTCTTAAATCGAGTTTTGGGTCAAACATCAAGCAACACACTTAATTAAAACTACATGAATGTTTTGAAGTCCAAAGACTATAATATTTTTTTCTTGCAAACATATTTCAATAATCTTTATTTACAACTTTGCAAAATATTTTTTTTTTTTTACAGTGCATGCAGCTTATTTTGCAATTTTTATTTATTTTTGAAAAAGAAAATGAGTAAAATTTTATAAAATGAGTTTATATATCACAATTTAGATTTTCTCCTCAGAATTGCAGGATTGTGAAATATAAACAAAAAAAAACAAAAACAATTACCTTTTAGATTTTCTTTTAACAATAAAAAGTGATAAAACTTATTTTCAGCTATTTTAGTAAACTCAAAAATAAGTGTAGAAACTTTTTCTCTTGTAGAAAATGACATTTTGAAGAAGAAAAACAATATTGTTTTCTAGTAAAACACAGTTTAATCTTTACTCACAACTTCATAAAAGCATTTACATGCATGCAGTTTATTTTTCTTTGAAGTTATGTTTGGTGCAAAAACATTTTGTTAGTTTAAATAAATACTACGTTAAAAAAAAAAGAGAGAGATACTTCTGGTACATTTGTCACACTGGAAATGAAAGGTTGAGCGCACTGCATTGTGGGACACTGTATTCTACACCGTGTAATCACCAGGTCATCTACGGAGACAGAAAGTGTGCAGTTAGTGTGATATTCTGAACGCGGCACAGTATGTCCAGCGACCGGCGATGATTCAGGACGTGACACATGATGACAAACAGGAACAGCTCAGAGAGTCACACATCTGTGATCATTCTTCAGCGAAAAGGCATTAATACTTCAGGTTCGCACTAGATTCACCAGCAATTAACAACAGCGGAAAATATATTTATATCAGAAGCTGTCAGAATATTTAACATTTAAACCAAATATATGGAATACTGCGTAAACGTACTAATATAAACAGTGAACCCTAAACGGAGCTCTGGAATGCAAACGATATTTATTTTCTTTCTTTTTTTCTCAGCGGTCTCTATAATATTCTGATGCAGTGTCTATAAAAACGCAAGCAAATATCCATGTTCATATTATAGATGTTGTTTATAATGGAAATTATAATGAGTGACACATTATTTTACATTAAACCATAAATCCTGAATATAACATTGGTATAACAAGGTGAACTAGGGCTGTGATTTATTAAAGATGCCACGATTACATAATCATTCAAAGTCAGCTTATGTTATCCTGCATGCTTAAGATGTGTTTTTATTCCCCCATAGTTTTTTTATTGAGTTTTAGCATAACATTATAATACCATGGATACGTTTTACTTTTTATTTTAAGAAGAAACCAATCCAATATATATATTTGACATTTAAGTGCTCTATTGAAAGCACATTTCATATATATATTCGCATGCAGTTGCTTCAAACATAATTGAATGTAAATTGTGATGATCGTAATTACAATCTCAAGAGAATAATCGACATTATGGCTTATGGTTTTTGTCATAATTGTGCAGCCCTAAGGTGAACTGATGTAGACAATGACAGCTCATTATGAATCTGAGAAAACAGGTAAACAACGAAAGGCATCATGTGAGATTTTATAAGACAAACATCTGACTTTAATCTAAAACAGCATTTAGACGGGTTTAGTTCAGCAGTATTTGACCTTTAATCTGAATGTGTGTCCAGGTCAGGTAGGCTCTCAGAACAATGCCATCTCACCCTTCATGAAGAATAATGCTGATTGAGCTCGATTAAACTGATTGTGTGACCCAATTCCTGAAAGCTGGATGATAACTGCGCGTGAAAACATCAATCAGTGTTTCAGCTGGAAATGATACAATGTTACAATGTCAGATCAAAGAGCTCCTGGTGCTACATGGCTAAAGCTGGAAGATCAAACAATCTACACTCGAGAAAATCGCACAATCCGACACAAAGAGTCGGTTTATTCGCGTTTATATGGTGAAGATGATGAAGATGATGATGATGATGGCTGCTGCTCTTCTCATTGTCTGTGATCAAGGCCTGCTCGTGTTGTTCTGGCCTAGTGTGGGCCTGTTCTGACCAAAGTGTGTTTTTGCACTAAAAGCACAAAGAAAGGCGACTCACTTTCTGCTGCAGTCCAGCAGGACTCCGGTGTAGCTCTTCTCTCGGTACGTGAGCGTCACCACCAGCGTGTCGTTGACGATCTGCTCGACGGTCACCGGGATCCGGGAGCCGGCCCGCAGCTCCTCCGCTACAGCCTCCATCGTCTCCTCGCTCGGTGTCCGGCTGGGCGTCGCTCGATCCCGGCCGCCGGAGCCACGGTCGCGTCGCTCTTCGCTGCTGCTGCTGCTGCGATCCTCCAGCGCGCTCGGGACGCGCAGTGACGTCATCAGCTCCGCCGACGCGCTGACGCCGGATGACATCATCAGCAGAGAAGCGCGCAGCTCCAGCGCGAGGATGCCCAGATCACCGTGCGAAAACAGTCCAGAAATATAATAATGTCAAAAGGTCATATCAATGAAATACAGAAAGATTGAAAACTAAATGTACAGTAACCGATGATGTTTATCAGAAATGTGAGCAGTCTCACTGATTTATATGAGAAACCACACACCAGCACTAAACAGAAACTAAATATTTGATCATATATTTATTATATATTTATTTATCATATATTTATCATATATTGATCATTCTAATATGTTTTATGGAGAATCTTCTTTACGCTGCTAAATGTTTTTGCTCTTTCTTACTCAGTATTTTTGTCTTGATTATAAATCAATTCACAGAAAGAGAAAATTAATTAAAATGTGATTTTTTTTTGTGTCAAAGTGTATGAAAAATAAAACTATGCTTAAAGAAATGGGTCAGAAAAATCAACTTCATTCAAAGAAAAACTTTTCAAAATTCAAGAAACAAGGGAATTTTTCTGACTCCACTGGTAGGTATTTGTTCTTGTTTTACCATTTTTTCCAAGAAGATAAAACTTAATTTTTCTTCTCCAGTAAATGTATCTTGATCGAAGGATGTTTAGACATTTGTACCAGAAAAGTAATTATTATACATTTACTTCATCGTCAGCTTCAGGTACTTCATTTATTATTGTTCAATGATCTGTTTGAAACAGAAAAAGGTTGTATTTCAGTGTCTCTGCAGGGGATTATGGATCAACAGCGCCACCTGCTGTCGACACGCGGCTATTGGCAGTGATGCTACAGTCAAAAATCAGTAATAATTCAAACTTATCAAAATAAAATTTATAAAATAATGGTTTCTATTTTAATATCATTTGAAATATCATTTATATCTGTTATGTGCAGCTGTATTTTCAGCATCATTCCTCCAGTCTTCAGTGTCACATGATCTTCAGAAATCAGTCTAATATGATGATTTATTATTAGAATTATTAATATTTGTGATGCCAAATATTATTTTGGAATCTGGGATTACTTTTTTCTGGATTCTTCGATGTATATTTTTTTTTAAAGAACAGCGTTTATTCAAAATATAAATCTCTTCTAACAATATTAATCTTTGATATCACTTCTTATCAATTTAATACATCCTAAAAGAGTTATAAACTTTTGAACTCTAGTGTTTATATTCTATTTTAAATAAATGCTCTTGTTTTTAACATTTAATTCATCAAAGAATCCTGAAAGAAGTATCACAGTTTCAGCAGCACAACTCTGATAATAAATCAGTAATGGAGTAATGATGCTGAAAATCACAGAAACAACAACAGCGCCACCTGCTGTCGACACGCGGCTATTGGTAGTGATGCTACAGTCAAAAATCAGTAATAATTCAAACTTATCAAAATAAAATAATGGTTTCTATTTTAGTTTTCCTTTAAAATGTAATTTATTAATGTGGTAAAAAAAAAAAAACAAAAAAAAAACACAATGAATCATTCTGATCTCAAACTCTGACCGGTGTGTGTGTGTGTGTATATAGCACATACACACTAATGCCCCACAATAATAAACATGTTATATACTCATCTGAGGAGGAATATAATTTTATATGCGATATTACCTTTTCTTTTCATCATCATCTTTAAGAGTTCATGATCATTTCTGTTCAACTTTATTTCTCAGTTGACAAATCCATCCACAATTCATAAAACACAACACATGCAACTTCCTGTCATTGAAATCATTTAAAAATAAAAACGTCAGGTTAGAAAAAAAAGCCTCAGGTTAAATATTCAGTTATCACTAATTAACTGTTTGACAAACACTTCCTGCTTCGATGTCCAGATCTGAATTTAAAAAAATCACAAACAGTCGCCGGAGTCTCGATCTGGATTAACCGAGTCGCGAACAGGCTCCGAAGTGCCGATCTTAATCAACCGAGTCGCGAACGGGCTCCGAAGTGCCGATCTGAATCAACCGAGTCGCGAACGGGCTCCGAAGTGCCGATCTGAATCAACCGAGTCGCGAACGGGCTCCGAAGTGTCGATCTGAATCAACCGAGTCGCGAACATGCTCCGAAGTGCCGATCTGAATCAACCGAGTCGCGAACAGGCTCCGAAGTGCCGATCTGAATCAACCGAGTCGCGAACAGGCTCCGAAGTGTCGATCTGAATCAACAGAGTCGCGAACATGCTCCGAAGTGCCGATCTGAATCAACCGAGTCGCGAACAGGCTCAGAAGTGCCGATCTGAATCAACCGAGTCGCGAACATGCTCCGAAGTGTCGATCTGAATCAACCGAGTCGCGAACATGCTCCGAAGTGCCGATCTGAATCAACCGAGTCGCGAACAGGCTCCGAAGTGTCGATCTGAATCAACAGAGTCGCGAACATGCTCCGAAGTGCCGATCTGAATCAACCGAGTCGCGAACAGGCTCAGAAGTGCCGATCTGAAAACTTCGACCAACGAATGTAAAAAATAATGCATTTTAATATAGTAAAAATTATTTAGAATGATCTTTCTCTATATTATATTAACAGCCTGACTTTTAACGAGCAATTCACCATAAGATCACCTTTACACTATAAAAAAACACTATATTTCAGCCTATATTAATAACCTCTATGTAAAAACACAGAATACCGTTCTTACCAAATTCATTCAACACGTTATTAAATCATAATTAGTTTTCAAACACTGACAGGAACTTTCAGAGCTGATTTCAAAGTTACTGCGTTTATAAAACAACTCTATGAAAGACTCAGATCACGAATCTAAAAATAAATCTCTATAGTAAAAGAGAAATAATAAGAGGAGTGAAGTATCCTCTCCTCACACGCGCGTTTACAGCGCTAAATCAATCATATGTGCTAATTATTATACATTTACTTCATTGTCAGCTCTTCGGGTACTTCATTTATTATTGTTCAATGATCTGTTTGAAACAGAAAAAGGTTGTATTTCAGTGTCTCTGCAGGGGATTATGGATCAACAGCGCCACCTGCTGTCGACACGCGGCTATTGGCAGTGATGCTACAGTCAAAAATCAGTAATAATTCAAACCTTTTAAAATAAAATATATAAAATAATGGTTTCTATTTTAATATCCTTTAAAATATCATTTATTTCTGTGAATAAATAAATCATTCTGATCTCAAACTCTGACCGGTGTGTGTGTGTGTGTGTATAGCACTTACACCCTAATGCCCAACAATAATAAACATGTTAAATACTCATCTGAGGAGGAATATAATTTATATAGGATATAATTTTATATGCAATATTACCTTGTCTTTTCATCATCATCTTTAAGAGTTCATGATCATTTCTGTTCAACTTTATTTCTCAGTTGATAAATCTGAATCAACAGAGTCGTGAACATGCTCTTAATTCCCGATCTGAATCAAAACAATCAACAATATATCCTAAAATAGTTATATTTTTTTTTAGAAAAAAAGAATAAATTTTACTGACCACAAACTTTTGAACTATTGTTTATTGTTGGAAAGGTCTTCTATTTTAAATAAATGCTCTTCTTTTTAACTTTTCATTCATCAAAGAATCCTGAAAGAAGTATCACAGTTTCAGCAGCACAACTCTGATAATAAATCATCATATTATTCTGGTTTCTTGAGATCATGTGACACTGAAGACGAGAGGAATGATGCTAAAATCACAGAAATAAAATAGATTTTAATGTATATTAAAATAAAAATAATGTTACTTCATAATAATATTTCACTTTTTTCCCTGTATTTTTGATCAAATAAATGCAGTTTTGATGAGTAACCTCCTTTAAGAAAAAAAACAAACATAAAAAATCATTCTGATCCCAAACTCTGACCGGTGTGTGTGTGTAGCATTTACACACTAATCCCCACAATAATAAAGATGTTAAATACTCATCTGAGGAGAAAACTATGTTGCATCATAATGAAAGGATGTGTGACGTACACTTTTCTGTAAACTGAGCCAAACATTTTTTCCCTGATTTAGGGTAGAGTAAGAATATTTACTGTATTGCGCAAGTTAGTTCATACTTAGATATAATTTTATATGCAATATTACCTTTTCTTTTCATCATCTTATTTAAGAGTTCATGATAATCAATGTTCAACTTTATTTCTCAGTTGATTAATCAATCCACAATTCATGAAACAAAACACATGCAACTGAGGTACAAGAAGTATTGACATCCAAAAGTCATTGAAATCATTTAAAAATCACATCGACAGGTTAAAAAAAAGCCTCAGGTCAAATATTCATTTATCACAAATTAACTGTTTGACAAACACTTCCTGCTCCAAAGTGCCGATCTGAATCAACGGAGTCGCGAACATGCTCCGAAGTGGCGATCTGAATCAACCGAGTCGCGAACACGCTCCGAAGTGCCGATCTGAATCAACCGAGTCGCGAACAGGCTCCGAAGTGCCGATCTGAATCAACCGAGTCGCGAACAGGCTCCGAAGTGCCGATCTGAATCAACGGAGTCGCGAACAGGCTCCGAAGTGCCGATCTAAATCAACCGAGTCGCGAACACGCTCCGAAGTGCCGATCTGAATCAACCGAGTCGCGAACAGGCTCCGAAGTGCCGATCTGAATCAACGGAGTCGCGAACAGGCTCCGAAGTGCCGATCTGAATCAACCGAGTCGCGAACACGCTCCGAAGTGCCGATCTGAATCAACCGAGTCGCGAACAGGCTCCGAAGTGCCGATCTGAATCAACGGAGTCGCGAAAAGGCTCCGAAGTGCTGATCTGAATCAACAGACTTCGACCAAAGAATGTAAAAAATAACTCTATTTCTCTAATAACTCTACAACTCTATGAAAGACTCAGATCACGTATCAAAAAATAAATCACTATAGTAAAAGACAAATAATAAGAGGAGTGAAGTTTCTTACCGTTCTGCTGTGTTTGGTCCTCATGCGCGTCTGACGCTCCGCCCCTCACACAAGCCTTTACAGCGCTAAATTAATCATCTTTGCTAATTATTATACATTTACTTCATTGTCAGCTTCAGGTACTTCATTTATTATTGTTCAATCAACTGTTTGAAACAACAACAAAAAAAAAGGTTGTATTTCAGTAATAATTCAAAATTATCAAAATAAAATATAGCTAATAATGGTTTATATTTTAATATCCTTTAAAATATAATTTATTTCTGTGATGTGCAGCTGTATTTTCAGCATCGTTCCTCCAGTCTTCAGTGTCACATGATCTTTAGAAATCATGAAAATGTGATGATTTATTATTAGAACTATTAATAGTTGTGCTACCAAATATTATTTTGGAATCTGCGACACTTTTTTCAGGATTCTTCGATGTATAATTTTTTTTTTAAAGAACAGCTTTTATTCAAAATATAAATCTCTTCTAACAATATTAATCTTTGATAGCACTTCTTATCAATTTAACACATCCTGAATAAAAGATTCTAAAATCTAATAAAGAATACAATTCCTAATAAAAAACGAAATGATAAAAATTTACTGACCCCAAACTATTGAACTGTAGTGAATATTGTTAGAAAATATTTATATTTTAAATAAATGCTCTTCTTTTTAACTTTTTATTCATCAAAGAATCCTGAAAAAAAAGTATCACAGACTCCCAAATAATATTTATCAGCAAAACTGTTGATAATTGTAATAATAAATCATCATATTATTCTGATTTCTGAAGATCACGTGACACTGAAGACTGGAGGAATGATGTTGAAAATACAGCTGCACATCACATGAATAAATTACACCATGTATATTAAAATAGAAAAATGTTAATAATATTTCACAATATTACATGTTTTCCAGTATTTTTGATCAAATAAATGCTGTCTTGATGAGTAAAATAAATTCCTGTAAAAAAAACATTAGAAATAATTCTGATCCCAAACTCTGACCGGTAGTGTGTGTGTATGTGTAGGAGTGTGACACTGAAGACTGGAGGAATGATGCTGAAAATCAAAGAAATAAAATAGATTTGAATGTATATAAAAATAAAAATAATGTTGTTTTACTTCATAATAATATTTCACTTTTTCCCTGTATTTTTTATCAAATAAATGCAGTTTTGATGAGTAAACTCCTGTAAGAAAAAAAAAATCATTCTGATCCCAAACTCTGACCGGTGTATGTGTGTAGATCTTACACACTAATCCCCACAATAATAAAGATGTTAAATACTCATCTGAGGAGACAACTATGTTGCATCATAATGAATGGATGTGTGAGGTACACTTTTCTGTAAACTGAGCCAAACATTTTTTCACTGATTTAGGGTAGAGTACGAATATTTACTGTATGCGCAAGTTAGTTCATACTTAGATATAACTTTATGTGCAATATTACCTTTTCTTTTTATCATCATATTTAAGAGTTCATGATAATTAATGTTCAACTTTATTTCTCAGTTGATTAATCCATCCACAATTCATAAAAGACAACACATGCAACTGAGGTACAAGAAGTATTGACTTCCAAAAGTCATTGAAATCATTTAAAAATCACATTGACAGGTAAAAAAAAAAAAACCTCAGGTCAAATATTAATTTATCACAAATTAACTGTTTGACAAACACTTCCTGCTCAGAGGTCCCGATCTGAATCAACCGAGTCGCGAACAGGCTCCGAAGTGCCGATCTGAAATCAACCGAGTCGCGAACATGCTCCGAAGTGGCGATCTGAATCAACCGAGTCGCGAACATGCTCCGAAGTGCCGATCTGAATCAACCGAGTCGCGAACATGCTCCGAAGTGACGATCTGAATCAACCGAGTCGCGAACAGACTCCGAAGTGCCGATCTGAATCAACCGAGTCGCGAACACGCTCCGAAGTGCCGATCTGAATCAACCGAGTCGCGAACAGGCTCCGAAGTGCCGATCTGAATCAACCGAGTCGCGAACAGGCTCCGAAGTGCCGATCTGAATCAACCGAGTCGCGAACATGCTCCGAAGTGCCGATCTGAATCAACCGAGTCGCGACCGGGCTCCGAAGTGCCGATCTAAATCAACCGAGTCGCGAACAGGCTCCGAGGTGCCGATCTGAAAACTTCGACCAAAGAATGTAAAAAATAACACTATTTCTCTAATAACTCTACAACTTTATGAAAGACTCAGATCACGTATCAAAAAATAAATCGCTATAGTAAAAGACAAATAATAAGAGGAGTGAAGTTTCTTACCGTTCTGCTGTGTTTGCTCCGCCCCTCACACAAGCGTTTACAGCGCTAAATTAATCATCTTTGCTAATTATTATACATTTACTTCATTGTCAGCTTCAGGTACTTCATTTATTATTGTTCAATCAACTGTTTGAAAAAAAAAAAAAAAAGGTTGTATTTCAGTAATAATTCAAAATTATCAAAATAAAATATAGCAAATAATGGTTTATATTTTAATATCCTTTAAAATATAATTTATTTCTGTGATGTGCAGCTGTATTTTCAGCATAGTTCCTCCAGTCTTCAGTGTCACATGATCTTTAGAAATCATGAAAATGTGATGATTTATAATTAGAACTATTAATAGTTGTGCTACCAAATATTATTTTGGAATCTGCGATACTTTTTTCAGGATTCTTCGATGTATAATTTTTTTTTTAAAGAACAGGGTTTATTCAAAATATAAATCTCTTCTAACAATATTAATCTTTGATATCACTTCTTATCAATTTGACACATCCTGAATAAAAGATTCTAAAATCTAATAAAGAATACAATTTCTTATAAAAAAAAAGGATAAAAATTTACTGACCCCAAACTATTGAACTGTAGTGAATATTGTTAGAAAATATTTATATTTTAAATAAATGCTCTTCTTTTTAACTTTTTATTCATCAAAGAATCCTGAAAAAAAAGTATCACAGACTCCCAAATAATATTTATTAGCAAAACTGTTGATAATTGTAATAATAAATCATCATATTATTCTGATTTCTGAAGATCACGTGACACTGAAGACTGGAGGAATGATGTTGAAAATACAGCTGCACATCACATGAATAAATTACACCATGTATATTAAAATAGAAAAATGTTAATAATATTTCACAATATTACATGTTTTCCAGTATTTTTGATCAAATAAATGCTGTCTTGATGAGTAAAATAAATTCCTGTAAAAAAAAACATTAGAAATAATTCTGATCCCAAACTCTAACCGGAAGTGTGTGTGTATGTGTAGGAGTGTGACACTGAAGACTGGAGGAATGATGCTGAAAATCAAAGAAATAAAATAGATTTGAATGTATATAAAAATAAAAATAATGTTGTTTTACTTCATAATAATATTTCACTTTTTCCCTGTATTTTTTATCAAATAAATGCAGTTTTGATGAGTAAACTCCTGTAAGAAAAAAAAAATCATTCTGATCCCAAACTCTGACCGGTGTGTGTGTGTAGCACTTACACACTAATCCCCACAATAATAAAGATGTTAAATACTCATCTGAGGAGACAACTATGTTGCATCATAATGAATGGATGTGTGAGGTACACTTTTCTGTAAACTGAGCCAAACATTTTTTCACTGATTTAGGGTAGAGTACGAATATTTACTGTATGCGCAAGTTAGTTCATACTTAGATATAACTTTATGTGCAATATTATCTTTTCTTTTTATCATCATATTTAAGAGTTCATGATAATTAATGTTCAACTTTATTTCTCAGTTGATTAATCCATCCACAATTCATAAAAGACAACACATGCAACTGAGGTACAAGAAGTATTGACTTCCAAAAGTCATTGAAATCATTTAAAAATCACATTGACAGGTAAAAAAAAAAAAAAAGCCTCAGGTCAAATATTAATTTATCACAAATTAACTGTTTGACAAACACTTCCTGCTCAGAGGTCCCGATCTGAATCAACCGAGTCTCGAACATGCTCCGAAGTATCGATCTGAATCAACCGAGTCGCGAACATGCTCCGAAGTGCCGATCTGAATCAACCGAGTCGCGAACAGGCTCCGAAGTGCCGATCTGAATCAACCGAGTCGCGAACATGCTCCGAAGTGCCGATCTGAATCAACCGAGTCGCGAACAGGCTCCGAAGTGCCGATCTGAATCAACCGAGTCGCGAACATGCTCCGAAGTGCCGATCTGAATCAACCGAGTCGCGAACATGCTCCGAAGTGCCGATCTGAATCAACCGAGTCGCGAACAGGCTCCGAAGTGCCGATCTGAATCAACCGAGTCGCGAACATGCTCCGAAGTGCCGATCTGAATCAACCGAGTCGCGAACATGCTCCGAAGTGCCGATCTGAATCAACCGAGTCGCGACCGGGCTCCGAAGTGCCGATCTGAATCAACCGAGTCGCGAACAGGCTCCGAAGTGCCGATCTGAAAACTTCGACCAAAGAATGTAAAAAATAACTCTATTTCTCTAATAACTCTACAACTCTATGAAAGACTCAGATCACGTATCTAAAAATAAATTGCTATAGTAAAAGACAAATAATAAGAGGAGTGAAGTTTCTTACCGTTCTGCTGTGTTTGGTCCTCACGCGCGTCTGACGCTCCGCCCCTCACACAAGCGTTTACAGCGCTAAATTAATAATCTTTGCTAATTATTATACATTTACTTTATTGTCAGCTTAAGGTACTTCATTTATTATTGTTCAATGAACTATTTGAAACAAAAAAGGTTGAATTTCAGTAAAAATTCAAAATTATCAAAATAAAATATATAAAATAATGGTTTATATTTTAATATCCTTTAAAATATATTTTTTTTCTGTGATGTGCAGCTGTATTTTCAGCATCATTCCTCCAGTCTTCAGTGTCACATGATCTTTAGAAATCATGAAAATATCATGATTCATTATTAGAACTATTAATAGTTGTGCTACCAAATATTATTTTGGAATCTGCGTTACATTTTTAAGGATTCTTCGATGTATAATTTTTTTTTTTAAAGAACAGCTTTTATTCAAAATATAAATCTCTTCTAACAATATTAATCTTTGATAGCACTTCTTATCAATTTAACACATCCTGAATAAAAGATTCTAAAATCTAATAAAGAATACAATTCCTTATAAAAAACGAAAGGATAAAAATTTACTGACCCCAAACTATTGAACTGTAGTGAATATTGTTAGAAAATATTTATCTTTTAAATAAATGCTCTTCTTTTTAACTTTTTATTCATCAAAGAATCCTGAAAAAAAGTATCACAGACTCCCAAATAATATTTATCAGCAAAACTGTTGATAATTCTAATAATAAATCATCATATTATTCTGATTTCTGAAGATCATGTGACACTGAAGACTGGAGGAATGATGCTGAAAATACAGCTGCACATCACATGAATAAATTACACCTTCATGTATATTAAAATAGAAAAATGTTAATAATATTTCACAATATAACATGTTTTCCAGTTTTTTTGATCAAATAAATGCTGTCTTGATGAGTAAAATAAATTCCTGTAAAAAAAAACATTAAAAATCATTCTGATCCCAAACTTTGACCGGTAGTGTGTGTATGTGTGTGTTTGTTATATGTATTATATATATGTATATATTATATATTTTATATATATTTTATATATATAAGCTCACTAACACACTAGCCAAGGCAAGTGTATACATTACTTTTATAATGATTAAAAAAATTACTTAATTAAAAAAAATTCAAAACAGTTACAAAATTATTTTACATTAAAAAAAAACAGTGAAAATATAGTGCAATCACTTCGGACATTGCACAGTGCTCATTCAATAAATGCACAGCTAAACAGATGAGTTTTAAGTCTAGATTTAAATGTGACTAGTGTTTTAGCACATCAGATCTCTTCTGGAAGCTGATTCCAACTGCGAGCGGCATAGAAACTAATAGCAGATTCCCCTTGTTTTGTGTGAACCCTTGGTATTTCTAACTGCATTACTTGAGGATGTGCTAATCGCCTTCCTGATATTGATGATCTTCTCAGAAAAGAAGGATGCAAACTTATTGAATTTGCTGACTAAGAGCATTTCATTGGGAATCTGTCTTCAGTCTATGTCTCGTAACTTTGAACGCTCCTCTGGTTTCAGTTGTGTTTTTATTTATTTTGGTGACGTATAAATAAAGTCTTCCCATCTGCCTGCACTTGAGTCTTCGGCTCTTGCGATCCGTGACACTACGTCCTTAATAACAATGGATGAAAAGTTTAGAGCCCTACTGATGATTAAGTCTAGAGTGTGTCACTGTCCACCTTTTTGTGTGGGTCCATGTACTGATTCGACAGGTAAAAAAAAGAAAAGCCTCAAGTCCAAATATTCATTTATCACATGTTTGACAAACACTTCCTGCTTTGATGTCCAGATTTGAATTAAAGAAAATCTCAAACATGCTCCAAAGTCCCGATCTGAATCAACAGTCACGAAAAGGCTCCGAAGTTCTGATCTGAATCAACCGAGTCGCGAACCTGCTCCGAAGTTCTGATCTGAATCAACGGAGTCACGAACAGACTTCGAAGTGCCGAACTAAATCAACCGAGTCGCGAACGTGCTCCGAAGTGCCGATCTGAAACAACCGAGTCGCGAACCTGCTCCGAAGTGCCGATCTGAATCAACCGAGTTGCGAACAGGCTCAGAAGTGCTGATCTGAATCAAACGAGTCCCGAACATGCTCCGAAGTGCCGATCTGAATCAACCGAGTCGTGAACATGCTCCGACGTGACGATCTGAATCAACCGAGTCACGAACAGGCTCCGAAGTGCCGATCTGAAAACTTCGACCAAAGAATGTAAAAAATAACTCTATTTCTCTAATAACTCTACAACTCTATGAAAGACTCAGATCACGTATCTAAAAATAAATTGCTATAGCAAAAGAGAAATAATAAGAGGAGTGAAGTTTCTTACCGTTCTGCTGTGTTTGGTCCTCACGCGCGTCTGACGCTCCGCCCCTCACACAAGCGTTTACAGCGCTAAATTAATAATCTTTGCTAATTATTATACATTTACTTTATTGTCAGCTTAAGGTACTTCATTTATTATTGTTCAATGAACTATTTGAAACAAAAAAGGTTGAATTTCAGTAATAATTCAAAATTATCAAAATAAAATATATAAAATAATGGTTTATATTTTAATATCCTTTAAAATATATTTTTTTTCTGTGATGTGCAGCTGTATTTTCAGCATCATTCCTCCAGTCTTCAGTGTCACATGATCTTTAGAAATCATGAAAATATCATGATTCATTATTAGAACTATTAATAGTTGTGCTACCAAATATTATTTTGGAATCTGCGATACATTTTTAAGGATTCTTCGATGTATAATTTTTTTTTTAAAGAACAGCTTTTATTCAAAATATAAATCTCTTCTAACAATATTAATCTTTGATAGCACTTCTTATCAATTTAACACATCCTGAATAAAAGATTCTAAAATCTAATAAAGAATACAATTCCTTATAAAAAACGAAAGGATAAAAATTTACTGACCCCAAACTACTGAACTGTAGTGAATATTGTTAGAAAATATTTATCTTTTAAATAAATGCTCTTCTTTTTAACTTTTTATTCATCAAATAATCCTGAAAAAAAGTATCACAGACTCCCAAATAATATTTATCAGCAAAACTTTTGATAATTCTAATAATAAATCATCATATTATTCTGATTTCTGAAGATCATGTGACACTGAAGACTGGAGGAATGATGCTGAAAATACAGCTGCACATCACATGAATAAATTACACCTTCATGTATATTAAAATAGAAAAATGTTAATAATATTTCACAATATAACATGTTTTCCAGTTTTTTTGATCAAATAAATGCTGTCTTGATGAGTAAAATAAATTCCTGTAAAAAAAACATTAAAAATCATTCTGATCCCAAACTTTGACCGGTAGTGTGTGTATGTGTGTGTTTGTTATATGTATTATATATATGTATATATTATATATTTTATATATATTTTATATATATAAGCTCACTAACACACTAGGCAAGGCAAGTGTATACATTACTTTTATAATGATTAAAAAAATTACTTAATTAAAAAAAATTCAAAACAGTTACAAAATTATTTTACATTAAAAAAAAACAGTGAAAATATAGTGCAATCACTTCGGACATTGCACAGTGCTCATTCAATAAATGCACAGCTAAACAGATGAGTTTTAAGTCTAGATTTAAATGTGACTAGTGTTTTAGCACATCAGATCTCTTCTGGAAGCTGATTCCAACTGCGAGCGGCATAGAAACTAAAAGCAGATTCCCCTTGTTTTGTGTGAACCCTTGGTATTTCTAACTGCATTACTTGAGGATGTGCTAATCGCCTTCCTGATATTGATGATCTTCTCAGAAAAGAAGGATGCAAACTCATTGAATTTGCTGTCTAAGAGCATTTCATTGGGAATCTGTGTTCAGTCTATGTCTCGTAACTTTGAACGCTCCTCTGGTTTCAGTTGTGTTTTTATTTATTTTGGTGACGTATAAATAAAGTCTTCCCATCTGCCTGCACTTGAGTCTTCGGCTCTTGCGATCCGTGACACTACGTCCTTAATAACAATGGATGAAAAGTTTAGAGCCCTACTGATGATTAAGTCTAGAGTGTGTCACTGTCCACCTTTTTGTGTGGGTCCATGTACTGATTCGACAGGTAAAAAAAAGAAAAGCCTCAAGTCCAAATATTCATTTATCACATGTTTGACAAACACTTCCTGCTTTGATGTCCAGATTTGAATTAAAGAAAATCTCAAACATGCTCCAAAGTCCCGATCTGAATCAACAGTCACGAAAAGGCTCCGAAGTCCCGATCTGAATCAACCGAGTCGTGAACATGCTCCGAAGTGCCGATCTGAATCAACCGAGTCGTGAACATGCTCCGAAGTGCTGATCTGAATCAACCGAGTCCCGAACATGCTCCGAAGTGCCGATCTGAATCAAAGGAGTCACGAACATGCTCCGAAGTGCTGATCTGAATCAACCGAGTCCCGAACATGCTCCGAAGTGCCGATCTGAATCAACCGAGTCGCGAACCTGCTCCGAAGTGCCGATCTGAATCAACCGAGTCGCGAACCTGCTCCGAAGTGCCGATCTGAATCAACCGAGTCGTGAACATGCTCCGAAGTGCTGATCTGAATCAACCGAGTCCCGAACATGCTCCGAAGTGCTGATCTGAATCAACCGAGTCCCGAACATGCTCCGAAGTGCCGATCTGAATCAACGGAGTCACGAACATGCTCCGAAGTGCTGATCTGAATCAACCGAGTCCCGAACATGCTCCGAAGTGCCGATCTGAATCAACCGAGTCGCGAACCTGCTCCGAAGTGCCAATCTGAATCAACCGAGTCGCGAACCTGCTCCGAAGTGCCGATCTGAATCAACCGAGTCGCGAACCTGCTCCGAAGTGCCGATCTGAATCAACAGAGTCGCGAACCTGCTCCGAAGTGCCGATCTGAATCAACCGAGTCGCGAACAGGCTTAGAAGTGCTGATCTGAAAACTTCGACGAACGAATTTAAAAAATAATGCATTTTAATATAGTAAAAATTATTTAGAATGATCTTTCTCTATATTATATTAACAGCCTGACTTTTAACGAGCAATTCACCATAAGATCACCTTTACACTATAAAAAAACACTATATTTCAGCCTATATTAATAACCTCTATGTAAAAAAACAGAATACCGTTCTTACCAAATTCATTCAACACGTTATTAAATCATAATTAGTTTTCAAACACTGACAGGAACTTTCAGAGCTGATTTCAAAGTTACTGCGTTTATAAAACAACTCTATGAAAGACTCAGATCACGAATCTAAAAATACATTTCTATAGTAAAAGAGAAATAATAAGAGGAGTGAAGTATCCTCTCCTCACACGCGCGTTTACAGCGCTAAATCAATCATATGTGCTAATTATTATACATTTACTTCATTGTCAGCTCTTCGGGTACTTCATTTATTATTGTTCAATGATCTGTTTGAAACAGAAAAAGGTTGTATTTCAGTGTCTCTGCAGGGGATTATGGATCAACAGCGCCACCTGCTGTCGACACGTGGCTATTGGCAGTGATGCTACAGTCAAAAATCAGTAATAATTCAAACCTTTTAAAATAAAATATATAAAATAATGGTTTCTATTTTAATATCCTTTAAAATATCATTTATTTCTGTGAATAAATAAATCATACTGATCTCAAACTCTGACCGGTGTGTGTGTGTGTGTGTGTGTATAGCACTTACACCCTAATGCCCAACAATAATAAACATGTTAAATACTCATCTGAGGAGGAATATAATTTATATAGGATATAATTTTATATGCAATATTACCTTGTCTTTTCATCATCATCTTTAAGAGTTCATGATCATTTCTGTTCAACTTTATTTCTCAGTTGATAAATCTGAATCAACAGAGTCGTGAACATGCTCTTAATTCCCGATCTGAATCAAAACAATCAACAATATATCCTAAAATAGTTATATTTTTTTTTAGAAAAAAATAATAAATTTTACTGACCACAAACTTTTGAACTCTATTGTTTATTGTTGGAAAGGTCTTCTATTTTAAATAAATGCTCTTCTTTTTAACTTTTCATTCATCAAAGAATCCTGAAAGAAGTATCACAGTTTCAGCAGCACAACTCTGATAATAAATCATCATATTATTCTGGTTTCTGAAGATCATGTGACACTGAAGACGAGAGGAATGATGCTAAAATCACAGAAATAAAATAGATTTTAATGCATATTAAAATAAAAATAATGTTACTTCATAATAATATTTCACTTTTTTCCCTGTATTTTTGATCAAATAAATGCAGTTTTGATGAGTAACCTCCTTTAAGAAAAAAAACAAACATAAAAAATCATTCTGATCCCAAACTCTGACCGGTGTGTGTGTGTAGCATTTACACACTAATCCCCACAATAATAAAGATGTTAAATACTCATCTGAGGAGAAAACTATGTTGCATCATAATGAAAGGATGTGTGACGTACACTTTTCTGTAAACTGAGCCAAACATTTTTTCCCTGATTTAGGGTAGAGTAAGAATATTTACTGTATTGCGCAAGTTAGTTCATATTTAGATATAATTTTATATGCAATATTACCTTTTCTTTTCATCATCTTATTTAAGAGTTCATGATAATCAATGTTCAACTTTATTTCTCAGTTGATTAATCAATCCACAATTCATGAAACAAAACACATGCAACTGAGGTACAAGAAGTATTGACATCCAAAAGTCATTGAAATCATTTAAAAATCACATCGACAGGTTAAAAAAAAGCCTCAGGTCAGATATTCATTTATCACAAATTAACTGTTTGACAAACACTTCCTGCTCCGAAGTGCCGATCTGAATCAACGGAGTCGCGAACACGCACCGAAGTGCCGATCTGAATCAACCGAGTCGCGAAGAGGCTCCGAAGTACCGATCTGAATCAACCGAGTCGCGAAGAGGCTCCGAAGTGCCGATCTGAATCAACCGAGTCGCGAACAGGCTCCGAAGTGCCGATCTGAATCAACCGAGTCGCGAACAGGCTCCGAAGTGCCGATCTGAATCAACCGAGTCGCGAACAGGCTCCGAAGTGCCGATCTGAATCAACCGAGTCGCGAACATGCTCCGAAGTGCCGATCTGAATCAACGGAGTCGCGAACATGCTCCGAAGTGCCGATCTGAATCAACCGAGTCCCGAACATGCTCCGAAGTGCCGATCTGAGTCAACCTAGTCGCGAAAAGGCTCCAAAGTGCCGATCTAAATCGACCGAGTCGCGAAAAGGCTCCGAAGTGCTGATCTGAATCAACAGACTTCGACCAAAGAATGTAAAAAATAACTCTATTTCTCTAATAACTCTACAACTCTATGAAAGACTCAGATCACGTATCAAAAATAAATCGCTATAGTAAAAGACAAATAATAAGAGGAGTGAAGTTTCTTACCGTTCTGCTGTGTTTGCTCCGCCCCTCACACAAGCCTTTACAGCGCTAAATTAATCATCTTTGCTAATTATTATACATTTACTTCATTGTCAGCTTCAGGTACTTCATTTATTATTGTTCAATCAACTGTTTGAAACAACAACAAAAAAGGTTGTAATTCAGTAATAATTCAAAATTATCAAAATAAAATATAGCAAATAATGGTTTATATTTTAATATCCTTTAAAATATAATTTATTTCTGTGATGTGCAGCTGTATTTTCAGCATCGTTCCTCCAGTCTTCAGTGTCACATGATCTTTAGAAATCATGAAAATGTGATGATTTATTATTAGAACTATTAATAGTTGTGCTACCAAATATTATTTTGGAATCTGCGATACTTTTTTCAGGATTCTTCGATGTATAATGTTTTTTTTAAAAAACAGGGTTTATTCAAAATATAAATCTCTTCTAACAATATTAATCTTTGATATCACTTCTTATCAATTTGACACATCCTGAATAAAAGATTCTAAAATCTAATAAAGAATACAATTTCTTATAAAAAAAAAAGGATAAAAATTTACTGACCCCAAACTATTGAACTGTAGTGAATATTGTTAGAAAATATTTATATTTTAAATAAATGCTCTTCTTTTTAACTTTTTATTCATCAAAGAATCCTGAAAAAAAAGTATCACAGACTCCCAAATAATATTTATCAGCAAAACTGTTGATAATTGTAATAATAAATCATCATATTATTCTGATTTCTGAAGATCACGTGACACTGAAGACTGGAGGAATGATGTTGAAAATACAGCTGCACATCACATGAATAAATTACACCATGTATATTAAAATAGAAAAATGTTAATAATATTTCACAATATTACATGTTTTCCAGTATTTTTGATCAAATAAATGCTGTCTTGATGAGTAAAATAAATTCCTGTAAAAAAAACATTAGAAATAATTCTGATCCCAAACTCTGACCGGTAGTGTGTGTGTATGTGTAGGAGTGTGACACTGAAGACTGGAGGAATGATGCTGAAAATCAAAGAAATAAAATAGATTTGAATGTATATAAAAATAAAAATAATGTTGTTTTACTTCATAATAATATTTCACTTTTTCCCTGTATTTTTTATAAAATAAATGCAGTTTTGATGAGTAAACTCCTGTAAGACAAAAAAAATCATTCTGATCCCAAACTCTGACCGGTGTGTGTGTGTAGCACTTACACACTAATCCCCACAATAATAAAGATGTTAAATACTCATCTGAGGAGACAACTATGTTGCATCATAATGAATGGATGTGTGAGGTACACTTTTCTGTAAACTGAGCCAAACATTTTTTCACTGATTTAGGGTAGAGTACGAATATTTACTGTATGCGCAAGTTAGTTCATACTTAGATATAACTTTATGTGCAATATTACCTTTTCTTTTTATCATCATATTTAAGAGTTCATGATAATTAATGTTCAACTTTATTTCTCAGTTGATTAATCCATCCACAATTCATAAAAGAAAACACATGCAACTGAGGTACAAGAAGTATTGACTTCCAAAAGTCATTTAAATCATTTAAAAATCACTTGGACAGGTAAAAAAAAAAAAAAAAAGCCTCAGGTCAAATATTAATTTATCACAAATTAACTGTTTGACAAACACTTCCTGCTCAGAGGTCCCGATCTGAATCAACCGAGTCTCGAACATGCTCCGAAGTATCGATCTGAATCAACCGAGGGCGCGAACGGGCTCCGAAGTGCCGATCTGAAATCAACCGAGTCCCGAACATGCTCCGAAGTGCTGATCTGAATCAACCGAGTCGTGAACATGCTCCGAAGTGCTGATCTGAATCAACCGAGTCCCGAACATGCTCCGAAGTGCCGATCTGAATCAACGGAGTCACGAACAGACTCCGAAGTGCCGATCTGAATCAACCGAGTCGTGAACATGCTCCGAAGTGCTGATCTGAATCAACCGAGTCGCGAACCTGCTCCGAAGTGCCGATCTGAATCAACCGAGTCGCGAACAGGCTCCGAAGTGCCGATCTGAATCAACCGAGTCGCGAACAGGCTCAGAAGTGCCGATCTGAAAACTTCGACGAACGAATGTAAAAATGAAATGCATTTTAATATAGTAAAAATTATTTAGAATGATCTTTCTCTATATTATATTAACAGCCTGACTTTTAACGAGCAATTCACCATAAGATCACCTTTACACTATAAAAAAACACTATATTTCAGCCTATATTAATAACCTCTATGTAAAAAAACAGAATACCGTTCTTACCAAATTCATTCAACACGTTATTAAATCATAATTAGTTTTCAAACACTGACAGGAACTTTCAGAGCTGATTTCAAAGTTACTGCGTTTATAAAACAACTCTATGAAAGACTCAGATCACGAATCTAAAAATAAATCTCTATAGTAAAAGAGAAATAATAAGAGGAGTGAAGTATCCTCTCCTCACACGCGCGTTTACAGCGCTAAATCAATCATATGTGCTAATTATTATACATTTACTTCATTGTCAGCTCTTCGGGTACTTCATTTATTATTGTTCAATGATCTGTTTGAAACAGAAAAAGGTTGTATTTCAGTGTCTCTGCAGGGGATTATGGATCAACAGCGCCACCTGCTGTCGACACGTGGCTATTGGCAGTGATGCTACAGTCAAAAATCAGTAATAATTCAAACCTTTTAAAATAAAATATATAAAATAATGGCTTCTATTTTAATATCCTTTAAAATATCATTTATTTCTGTGAATAAATAAATCATTCTGATCTCAAACTCTGACCGGTGTGTGTGTGTGTGTGTGTATAGCACTTACACCCTAATGCCCAACAATAATAAACATGTTAAATACTCATCTGAGGAGGAATATAATTTATATAGGATACAATTTTATATGCAATATTACCTTGTCTTTTCATCATCATCTTTAAGAGTTCATGATCATTTCTGTTCAACTTTATTTCTCAGTTGATAAATCTGAATCAACAGAGTCGTGAACATGCTCTTAATTCCCGATCTGAATCAAAACAATCAACAATATATCCTAAAATAGTTATATTTTTTTTTAGAAAAAAAGAATAAATTTTACTGACCACAAACTTTTGAACTCTATTGTTTATTGTTGGAAAGGTCTTCTATTTTAAATAAATGCTCTTCTTTTAAACTTTTCATTCATCAAAGAATCCTGAAAGAAGTATCACAGTTTCAGCAGCACAACTCTGATAATAAATCATCATATTATTCTGGTTTCTGAAGATCATGTGACACTTAAGACGAGAGGAGTGATGCTAAAATCACAGAAATAAAATAGATTTTAATGTATATTAAAATAAAAATAATGTTACTTCATAATAATATTTCACTTTTTTCCCTGTATTTTTGATCAAATAAATGCAGTTTTGATGAGTAACCTCCTTTAAGAAAAAAAACAAACATAAAAAATCATTCTGATCCCAAACTCTGATCGGTGTGTGTGTGTGTGTGTGTGTGTGTGTGTAGCATTTACACACTAATCCCCACAATAATAAAGATGTTAAATACTCATCTGAGGAGAAAACTATGTTGCATCATAATGAAAGGATGTGTGACGTACACTTTTCTGTAAACTGAGCCAAACATTTTTTCCCTGATTTAGGGTAGAGTAAGAATATTTACTGTATTGCGCAAGTTAGTTCATACTTAGATATAATTTTATATGCAATATTACCTTTTCTTTTCCAGGGGCGTGTCTAGAGCATTTTCAGTGGGGGGGCCATGCTGGGGCACTACCTCCGAATGGGGTGGCCGCCAGTGACCAAAAAAAAGAAAAAAAAAAGCTAAATTATACAGTATATTACGTAAATCCTATTGATTTAATTGTTTTTTTTTTTTTTTAGCTTGAATAAAGTTACTTGTAAACAAATGCAGTAAATAAACCACTTTTTTTTTTATTAATTTAGTTTTTTGTCATCCCTGTATATATCCATTAAGTTACATTTGAGAATATATATATATATATATATATATATATATATATATTTTATTTGAAAGAAACTCCCTATTTCTTTACTTCATTGCTTGGCACTGCTCTCTTCCCTGCCTTCAAAAGAAACACTTATGTGTGTCTGTTATTCTCAATCTCACAAAAAAAAAAAAAAAAAAAAATCTAATTGTGAATGAAATGCACAGAATGCATCCATGTCATTTCATGTGTAAATGACTAAGTTAGGCCTGACAATTTAACTGACTATCTAACTGACTTACTCTCATGCATTAACAAGTAAAGTGTCACCATACAATTATTATTATGGAACATTCTGTGCATATTGTCATTTGGTGCAATCTTGCTATGTGGTCACTGTCACAAAATAAACTGATACAAAATATGCAAATCAACCTTGACTGTTTATTGTTTGAAAGCGCCCAGCGTATTTTACTTTTATTGTGTTTTATTAAACGTTGACTGAACATTCGATTGAAATCAACCATTACCAACGCGAGCAGAGCCTGACGGGGTAAAAATATTGATCTGAGAAAACCATACAAACATATTAAACCATACATAAAGGTTACCTACCAGCTCTTTGTTTGGTGTTTTGTGATGTGTCGTTCTTGAACGATTCGAATCTTTAATGTGACTAGGGAAGAACGAGTCGTCTCTATGACGGCGACATCACTTTGAAGGTTTTTCTCTTTTGAGTTCACCCTTCAGATTAGACTATAGAACTGTAGTGTTACTTGTTTAGGATTCAAAATGTTATTTGCTTTTAATTTATGTCATTATGTCCTTTTTGAGCAAGCATCTTATACATATATAAGACCAATTTAAGCAATTGTTATACCAGCAAACTCAGAATTGGATTAAAAATTTAACTAAGCTATAAATACTTGGATTATTATATTATTATATAGCCTAGTATTTATTTACTGATAGACAGTCAAAAAGACAAATTAATAAATATTTTATTTATAACAAGGTTTTATTTATTTATACAATAATAACACACCACAGATCCTCAAGAAACAGTTACAAAAACACAGTGACAAAAATGTCAGAAATAGCGTATGTGACTGTCATGTGATTAGGGAATGATTTGAACCCGAAGACTTGTCAGACAAGAGGTGAGTTAGTCACAGACTGAAGACCCAGGTAAAGAATTCATTAATCTTTTCTGTATCTTTATAGCATTTTATTTTTGTATTGTTTGTAGTGTGATCAACGTTTGCTTAAGTACTAGATGTGTTGGGGAAGTAACACGTAACATTTTAATTACATTTTGGTAAAATGAACGAAATGAATTGGAAAAAGATTCGTTCATTTTGCTGAACACGACTCAAAAGTTCAAGTCGGTAAAATGATCAGAACTTCCCATCACTAGTGTCTCGACTTCCCACACTTGATAAACTAAAAGTCCAAGTCCACGACGAGCGGTTGTTTCTCTGCGGCTGCACTTCTTTGAATCGCCATTCGCGAACTTCAGTAGAGTCTATAAAATGATTGGCCATAAAATGAACCAATCACAAGACATCTTATAGGGGGGGCACCTGGGGTGGCCAATCAAATCTCAGGGGGGGCCGGTGCCCCCCCTGGCCACCACGTAGACCTGCCCCTGTTCTTTTCATCATCTTATTTAAGAGTTCATGATAATCAATGTTCAACTTTATTTCTCAGTTGATTAATCAATCCACAATTCATGAAACAAAACACATGCAACTGAGGTACAAGAAGTATTGACATCCAAAAGTCATTGAAATCATTTAAAAATCACATCGACAGGTTAAAAAAAAGCCTCAGGTCAAATATTCATTTATCACAAATTAACTGTTTGACAAACACTTCCTGCTCCAAAGTGCCGATCTGAATCAACGGAGTCGCGAACACGCTCCGAAGTGCCGATCTGAATCAACCGAGTCGCGAACACGCTCCGAAGTGCCGATCTGAATCAACCGAGTCGCGAAAACACGCTCCGAAGTGCCGATCTGAATCAACCGAGTCGCGAACAGGCTCCGAAGTGCCGATCTGAATCAACCGAGTCGCGAACAGGCTCCGAAGTGCCGATCTGAATCAACCGAGTCGCGAACATGCTCCGAAGTGCCGATCTGAATCAACGGAGTCGCGAACATGCTCTGAAGTGCTGATCTGAATCAACCGAGTCCCGAACATGCTCCGAAGTGCCGATCTGAATCAACCTAGTCGCGAACAGGCTCCGAAGTGCCGATCTAAATCAACCGAGTCGCGAAAAGGCTCCGAAGTGCTGATCTGAATCAACAGACTTCGACCAAAGAATGTAAAAAATAACTCTATTTCTCTAATAACTCTACAACTCTATGAAAGACTCAGATCACGTATCTAAAAATAAATTGCTATAGCAAAAGAGAAATAATAAGAGGAGTGAAGTTTCTTACCGTTCTGCTGTGTTTGGTCCTCACGCGCGTCTGACGCTCCGCCCCTCACACAAGCGTTTACAGCGCTAAATTAATAATCTTTGCTAATTATTATACATTTACTTTATTGTCAGCTTAAGGTACTTCATTTATTATTGTTCAATGAACTATTTGAAACAAAAAAGGTTGAATTTCAGTAATAATTCAAAATTATCAAAATAAAATATATAAAATAATGGTTTATATTTTAATATCCTTTAAAATATAATTTTTTTCTGTGATGTGCAGCTGTATTTTCAGCATCATTCCTCCAGTCTTCAGTGTCACATGATCTTTAGAAATCATGAAAATATCATGATTCATTATTAGAACTATTAATAGTTGTGCTACCAAATATTATTTTGGAATCTGCGTTACATTTTTAAGGATTCTTCGATGTATAATTTTTTTTTTAAAGAACAGCTTTTATTCAAAATATAAATCTCTTCTAACAATATTAATCTTTGATAGCACTTCTTATCAATTTAACACATCCTGAATAAAAGATTCTAAAATCTAATAAAGAATACAATTCCTTATAAAAAACGAAAGGATAAAAATTTACTGACCCCAAACTATTGAACTGTAGTGAATATTGTTAGAAAATATTTATCTTTTAAATAAATGCTCTTCTTTTTAACTTTTTATTCATCAAAGAATCCTGAAAAAAAGTATCACAGACTCCCAAATAATATTTATCAGCAAAACTGTTGATAATTCTAATAATAAATCATCATTATTCTGATTTCTGAAGATCATGTGACACTGAAGACTGGAGGAATGATGCTGAAAATACAGCTGCACATCACATGAATAAATTACACCTTCATGTATATTAAAATAGAAAAATGTTAATAATATTTCACAATATAACATGTTTTCCAGTTTTTTTGATCAAATAAATGCTGTCTAGATGAGTAAAATAAATTCCTGTAAAAAAAACATTAAAAATCATTCTGATCCCAAACTTTGACCGGTAGTGTGTGTATGTGTGTGTTTGTTATATATATGTATATATTATATATTTTATATATATTTTATATATATAAGCTCACTAACACACTAGGCAAGGCAAGTGTATACATTACTTTTATAATGATAAAAAAAATTACTTAATTAAAAAAAATTCAAAACAGTTACAAAATTATTTAAATAAAAAAAAAAACAGTGAAAATATAGTGCAATCATTTCGGACATTGCACAGTGCTCATTCAATAAATGCACAGCTAAACAGATGAGTTTTAAGTCTAGATTTAAATGTGACTAGTGTTTTAGCACATCAGATCTCTTCTGGAAGCTGATTTTAACTGCGAGCGGCATAGAAACTAAAAGCAGATTCCCCTTGTTTTGTGTGAACCCTTGGTATTTCTAACTGCATTACTTGAGGATGTGCTAATCGCCTTCCTGATATTGATGATCTTCTCAGAAAAGAAGGATGCAAACTCATTGCATTTGCTGTCTGAGAGCATTTCATTGGGAATCTGTCTTCAGTCTATGTCTCGTAACTTTGAACGCTCCTCTGGTTTCAGTTGTGTTTTTATTTATTTTGGTGACGTATAAATAAAGTCTTCCCATCTGCCTGCACTTGAGTCTTCGGCTCTTGCGATCCGTGACACTAAGTCCTTAATAACAATGGATGAAAAGTTTAGAGCCCTACTGATGATTAAGTCTAGAGTGTGTCACTGTCCACCTTTTTGTGTGGGTCCATGTACTGATTCGACAGGTAAAAAAAAGAAAAGCCTCAAGTCCAAATATTCATTTATCACATGTTTGACAAACACTTCCTGCTTTGATGTCCAGATTTGAATTAAAGAAAATCTCAAACATGCTCCAAAGTCCCGATCTGAATCAACAGTCACGAAAAGGCTCCGAAGTCCCGATCTGAATCAACCGAGTCGTGAACATGCTCCGAAGTGCCGATCTGAATCAACCGAGTCGTGAACATGCTCCGAAGTGCTGATCTGAATCAACCGAGTCCCGAACATGCTCCGAAGTGCCGATCTGAATCAACGGAGTCACGAACAGACTCCGAAGTGCCGATCTGAATCAACCGAGTCGCGAACCTGCTCCGAAGTGCCGATCTGAATCAACCGAGTCGCGAACCTGCTCCGAAGTGCCGATCTAAATCAACCGAGTCGCGAACAGGCTCAGAAGTGCCGATCTGAATCAACCGAGTCGCGAACATGCTCCGAAGTGCCGATCTGAATCAACCGAGTCGCGAACAGGCTCAGAAGTGCCGATCTGAAAACTTCGACGAACGAATGTAAAAAATAATGCATTTTAATATAGTAAAAATTATTTAGAATGATCTTTCTCTATATTATATTAACAGCCTGACTTTTAACGAGCAATTCACCATAAGATCACCTTTACACTATAAAAAAACACTATATTTCAGCCTATATTAATAACCTCTATGTAAAAAAACACAATACCGTTCTTACCAAATTCATTCAACACGTTATTAAATCATAATTAGTTTTCAAACACTGACAGGAACTTTCAGAGCTGATTTCAAAGTTACTGCGTTTATAAAACAACTCTATGAAAGACTCAGATCACGAATCTAAAAATAAATCTCTATAGTAAAAGAGAAATAATAAGAGGAGTGAAGTATCCTCTCCTCACACGCGCGTTTACAGCGCTAAATCAATCATATGTGCTAATTATTATACATTTACTTCATTGTCAGCTCTTCGGGGACTTCATTTATTGTTCAATGATCTGTTTGAAACAGAAAAAGGTTGTATTTCAGTGTCTCTGCAGGGGATTATGGATCAACAGCGCCACCTGCTGTCGACACGCGGCTTTTGGCAGTGATGCTACAGTCAAAAATCAGTAATAATTCAAACCTTTTAAAATAAAATATATAAAATAATGGTTTCTATTTTAATATCCTTTAAAATATCATTTATTTCTGTGAATAAATAAATCATTCTGATCTCAAACTCTGACCGGTGTGTGTGTGTGTGTGTATAGCACTTACACCCTAATGCCCAACAATAATAAACATGTTAAATACTCATCTGAGGAGGAATATAATTTATATAGGATATAATTTTATATGCAATATTACCTTGTCTTTTCATCATCATCTTTAAGAGTTCATGATCATTTCTGTTCAACTTTATTTCTCAGTTGATAAATCTGAATCAACAGAGTCGTGAACATGCTCTTAATTCCCGATCTGAATCAAAACAATCAACAATATATCCTAAAATAGTTATATTTTTTTTTAGAAAAAAAGAATAAATTTTACTGACCACAAACTTTTGAACTCTATTGTTTATTGTTGGAAAGGTCTTCTATTTTAAATAAATGCTCTTCTTTTTAACTTTTCATTCATCAAAGAATCCTGAAAGAAGTATCACAGTTTCAGCAGCACAACGCTGATAATAAATCATCATATTATTCTGGTTTCTGAAGATCATGTGACACTGAAGACGAGAGGAATGATGCTAAAATCACAGAAATAAAATAGATTTTAATGTATATTAAAATAAAAATAATGTTACTTCATAATAATATTTCACTTTTTTCCCTGTATTTTTGATCAAATAAATGCAGTTTTGATGAGTAACCTCCTTTAAGAAAAAAAACAAACATAAAAAATCATTCTGATCCCAAACTCTGATCGGTGTGTGTGTGTTAGTGTGTGTAGCATTTACACACTAATCCCCACAATAATAAAGATGTTAAATACTCATCTGAGGAGAAAACTATGTTGCATCATAATGAAAGGATGTGTGACGTACACTTTTCTGTAAACTGAGCCAAACATTTTTTCCCTGATTTAGGGTAGAGTAAGAATATTTACTGTATTGCGCAAGTTAGTTCATACTTAGATATAATTTTATATGCAATATTACCTTTTCTTTTCATCATCTTATTTAAGAGTTCATGATAATCAATGTTCAACTTTATTTCTCAGTTGATTAATCAATCCACAATTCATGAAACAAAACACATGCAACTGAGGTACAAGAAGTATTGACATCCAAAAGTCATTGAAATCATTTAAAAATCACATCGACAGGTTAAAAAAAAGCCTCAGGTCAGATATTCATTTATCACAAATTAACTGTTTGACAAACACTTCCTGCTCCAAAGTGCCGATCTGAATCAACGGAGTCGCGAACATGCTCCGAAGTGCCGATCTGAATCAACCGAGTCGCGAACACGCTCCGAAGTGCCGATCTGAATCAACCGAGTCGCGAACAGGCTCCGAAGTGCCGATCTGAATCAACCGAGTCGCGAACAGGCTCCGAAGTGCCGATCTGAATCAACCGAGTCGCGAACAGGCTCCGAAGTGCCGATCTGAATCAACCGAGTCGCGAACATGCTCCGAAGTGCCGATCTGAATCAACCGAGTCGCGAACATGCTCCGAAGTGCCGATCTGAATCAACCGAGTCGCGAACATGCTCCGAAGTGCCGATCTGAATCAACCGAGTCCCGAACATGCTCCGAAGTGCCGATCTGAATCAACCGAGTCGCGAACAGGCTCCGAAGTGCCGATCTAAATCAACCGAGTCGCGAAAAGGCTCCGAAGTGCTGATCTGAATCAACAGACTTCGACCAAAGAATGTAAAAAATAACTCTATTTCTCTAATAACTCTACAACTCTATGAAAGACTCAGATCACGTATCAAAAAATAAATCGCTATAGTAAAAGACAAATAATAAGAGGAGTGAAGTTTCTTACTGTTCTGCTGTGTTTGCTCCGCCCCTCACACAAGCCTTTACAGCGCTAAATTAATCATCTTTGCTAATTATTATACATTTACTTCATTGTCAGTTTCAGGTACTTCATTTATTATTGTTCAATCAACTGTTTGAAACAACAACAAAAAAGGTTGTATTTCAGTAATAATTCAAAATTATCAAAATAAAATATAGCAAATAATGGTTTATATTTTAATATCCTTTAAAATATAATTTATTTCTGTGATGTGCAGCTGTATTTTCAGCATCGTTCCTCCAGTCTTCAGTGTCACATGATCTTTAGAAATCATGAAAATGTGATGATTTATTATTAGAACTATTAATAGTTGTGCTACCAAATATTATTTTGGAATCTGCGATACTTTTTTCAGGATTCTTCGATGTATAATTTTTTTTTTAAAGAACAGGGTTTATTCAAAATATAAATCTCTTCTAACAATATTAATCTTTGATATCACTTCTTATCAATTTGACACATCCTGAATAAAAGATTCTAAAATCTAATAAAGAATACAATTTCTTATAAAAAAAAAAGGATAAAAATTTACTGACCCCAAACTATTGAACTGTAGTGAATATTGTTAAAAAATATTTATATTTTAAATAAATGCTATTCTTTTTAACTTTTTATTAATCAAAGAATCCTGAAAAAAAAGTATCACAGACTCCCAAATAATATTTATCAGCAAAACTGTTGATAATTGTAATAATAAATCATCATATTATTCTGATTTCTGAAGATCACGTGACACTGAAGACTGGAGGAATGATGTTGAAAATACAGCTGCACATCACATGAATAAATTACACCATGTATATTAAAATAGAAAAATGTTAATAATATTTCACAATATTACATGTTTTCCAGTATTTTTGATCAAATAAATGCTGTCTTGATGAGTAAAATAAATTCCTGTAAAAAAAACATTAGAAATAATTCTGATCCCAAACTCTGACCGGTAGTGTGTGTGTATGTGTAGGAGTGTGACACTGAAGACTGGAGGAATGATGCTGAAAATCAAAGAAATAAAATAGATTTGAATGTATATAAAAATAAAAATAATGTTGTTTTACTTCATAATAATATTTCACTTTTTCCCTGTATTTTTTATCAAATAAATGCAGTTTTGATGAGTAAACTCCTGTAAGAAAAAAAAAATCATTCTGATCCCAAACTCTGACCGGTGTGTGTGTGTGTAGCACTTACACACTAATCCCCACAATAATAAAGATGTTAAATACTCATCTGAGGAGACAACTATGTTGCATCATAATGAATGGATGTGTGAGGTACACTTTTCTGTAAACTGAGCCAAACATTTTTTCACTGATTTAGGGTAGAGTACGAATATTTACTGTATGCGCAAGTTAGTTCATACTTAGATATAACTTTATGTGCAATATTACCTTTTCTTTTTATCATCATATTTAAGAGTTCATGATAATTAATGTTCAACTTTATTTCTCAGTTGATAAATCTGAATCAACAGAGTCATGAACATGCTCTTAATTCCCGATCTGAATCAAAACAATCAACAATATATCCTAAAATAGTTATATTTTTTTTTTTAGAAAAAAAGAATAAATTTTACTGACCACAAACTTTTGAACTCTATTGTTTATTGTTGGAAAGGTCTTCTATTTTAAATAAATGCTCTTCTTTTTAACTTTTCATTCATCAAAGAATCCTGAAAGAAGTATCACAGTTTCAGCAGCACAACTCTGATAATAAATCATCATATTATTCTGGTTTCTGAAGATCATGTGACACTGAAGACGAGAGGAATGATGCTAAAATCACAGAAATAAAATAGATTTTAATGTATATTAAAATAAAAATAATGTTACTTCATAATAATATTTCACTTTTTTCCCTGTATTTTTGATCAAATAAATGCAGTTTTGATGAGTAACCTCCTTTAAGAAAAAAAACAAACATAAAAAATCATTCTGATCCCAAACTCTGATCGGTGTGTGTGTGTGTGTGTGTGTAGCATTTACACACTAATCCCCACAATAATAAAGATGTTAAATACACTATAGAGACTGTGTCTGTTCCCCGAACTAGAACATACAAAAAACGTCCAAACCAAGTTAAGGTTAACAATTTAATTGAGGTTCAACAAATAAAAAACAAATGCAATATGGATAAACAAATGATAAAGATTGGCTTATTGAATATCAGATCCATTTCTACGAAAACACTTTTTGTAAATAATATGATAACTGATCATAATATAGATGTGCTCTGCTTGACAGAAACCTGGCTAAAACCTGATGATTACATTATTTTAAATGAGTCCACCCCCCAAGATTATTGTTATAAACACGAGCCGCGTCTAAAAGGCAAAGGGGGAGGTGTTGCTTCAATTTATAATAACGTTTTCAGGATTTCTCAGAGGGCAGGCTTCAAGTATAACTCGTTTGAAGTAATGGTGCTTCATATAACATTATCCAGAGAAACCAATGTTAATGATAAATCCCCTGTTATGTTTGTACTGGCTACTGTATACAGGCCACCAGGGCACCATACAGACTTTATTAAAGAGTTTGGTGATTTTACATCCGAGTTAGTTCTGGCTGCAGATAAAGTCTTAATAGTTGGTGATTTTAATATCCATGTCGATAATGAAAAAGATGTATTGGGATCAGCATTTATAGACATTCTGAACTCTATTGGTGTTAGACAACATGTTTCAGGACCTGCTCATTGTCGAAATCATACTCTAGATTTAATACTGTCACATGGAATTGATGTTGATAGTGTTGAAATTATTCAGCCAAGTGATGATATCTCAGATCATTATTTAGTTCTGTGTAAACTTCATATAGCCAAAATTGTAAATTCTACTTCTTGTTACAAGTATCGAAGAACCATCACTTCTACCACAAAAGACAGCTTTTTAAGTTATCTTCCTGATGTATCCGAATTACTTAGCATATCCAAAACCTCAGAACAACTTGATGATGTAACAGAAACTATGGACTCTCTCTTTTCTAGCACTTTAAATACAGTTGCTCCTTTACGCTTAAGAAAGGTTAAGGAAAACAGTTTGACACCATGGTATAATGAGCATACTCGCACCCTAAAGAGAGCAGCCCGAAAAATGGAGCGCAGCTGGAGGAAAACAAAACTAGAGGTATTTCGTATTGCTTGGCGGGAAAGTAGCATATCCTACCGAAAAGCATTAAAAACTGCTAGATCTGATTACTTTTCTTCTCTTTTAGAAGAAAACAAACATAACCCCAGGTATTTATTCAATACAGTGGCTAAATTAACGAAAAATAAAGCCTCAACAAGTGTTGACATTTCCCAACACCACAGCAGTAATGACTTTATGAACTACTTTACTTCTAAAATCGATACTATTAGAGATAAAATTGCAACCATTCAGCCGTCAGCTACAGTTTCGCATCAGACAGTGCACTATAGACCCCCTGAGGAACAGTTCCACTCATTCTCTACTATAGGAGAGGAAGAATTGTATAAACTTGTTAAATCATCTAAACTTACAACATGTATGTTAGACCCTATACCATCTAAGCTCTTAAAAGAGGTGCTTCCAGAAGTCATAGGTCCTCTTCTGACTATTATTAATTCCTCATTGTTATTAGGACATGTCCCCAAAACCTTCAAACTGGCTGTTATTAAGCCTCTCATAAAAAAGCCACAACTTGACCCCAGAGAACTAGTTAATTATAGACCAATCTCGAATCTCCCTTTTCTGTCCAAGATACTAGAAAAGGTGGTATCCTCACAATTATATTCCTTCTTAGAGAAAAATGGTATATGTGAGGATTTCCAGTCAGGATTTAGACCGTATCATAGTACTGAAACTGCTCTCCTTAGAGTTACAAATGATCTGCTCTTATCATCTGATCGTGGGTGTATCTCTCTATTAGTTTTATTGGATCTTAGTGCTGCGTTTGACACAATTGACCACAACATTCTTTTGCATAGACTTGAACACTTTGTTGGCATCAGTGGAAGTGCATTAGCATGGTTTAAATCGTACTTATATGACCGCCATCAGTTCGTAGCAGTGAATGAAGATGTATCATATCGATCACAAGTGCAGTATGGAGTACCTCAAGGCTCAGTTCTAGGGCCGCTACTCTTCACGCTTTATATGTTACCCTTGGGAGATATCATCAGGAAACATGGTGTTAGCTTTCACTGTTATGCTGATGATACGCAGCTCTATATTTCCTCGCAGCCCGGTGAAACACACCAATTTGAAAAACTAATGGAATGCATAGTCGATATAAAAAATTGGATGACGAGTAATTTCTTACTGCTAAATTCAGAAAAAACAGAGGTGTTAATCATAGGGCCTAAAAACTCTACTTGTAATAACCTAGAACACTGTCTAAGACTTGATGGTTGCTCTGTCAATTCTTCGTCATCAGTTAGGAACCTAGGTGTGCTACTTGATCGCAATCTTTCCTTAGAAAGCCACGTTTCTAGCATTTGTAAAACTGCATTTTTCCATCTCAAAAATATATCTAAATTACGGCCTATGCTCTCAATGTCAAATGCAGAAATGTTAATCCATGCATTTATGACTTCAAGGTTAGACTACTGTAATGCTTTATTGGGTGGTTGTTCTGCACGCTTGGTAAACAAACTACAGCTAGTCCAAAATGCAGCAGCAAGAGTTCTTACTAGAACCAGGAAGTATGACCATATTAGCCCGGTCCTGTCCACACTGCACTGGCTCCCTATCAAACATCGTATAGATTTTAAAATATTGCTTATTACTTATAAAGCCCTGAATGGTTTAGCACCTCAGTATTTGAATGAGCTCCTTTTACATTATACTCCTCTACGTCCGCTATGTTCTCAAAACTCAGGCAATTTGATATTACCTAGAATATCAAAATCAACTGCGGGCGGCAGATCCTTTTCCTATTTGGCGCCTAAACTCTGGAATAACCTACCTAACATTGTTCGGGAGGCAGACACACTCTTGCAGTTTAAATCTAGATTAAAGACCCATCTCTTTAACCTGGCATACACATAACATACTAATATGCTTTTAATATCCAAATCCGTTAAAGGATTTTTAGGCTGCATTAATTAGGTAAACTGGAACCGGAACACTTCACATAACACCGTACTTTCTACATCATTAGAAGAATGGCATCTACGCTAATATTTGTCTGTTTCTCTCTTGTTCCGAGGTCACCGTGGCCACCAGATCCAGTCTGTGTCCAGATCAGAGGGTCACTGCAGTCACCCGGATCCAGTACGTATCCAGACCAGATGGTGGATCAGCACCTAGAAAGGACCTCTACAGCACTGAAAGACAGCGGAGACAGGACAACTAGAGCCCCAGATACAGATCCCCTGTAAAGACCTTGTCTCAGAGGAGCACCAGGACAAGACCACAGGAAACAGATGATTCTTCTGCACAATCTGACTTTGCTGCAGCCTGGAATTGAACTACTGGTTTCGTCTGGTCAGAGGAGAACTGGCCCCCCAACTGAGCCTGGTTTCTCCCAAGGTTTTTTTCTCCATTCTGTCACCGATGGAGTTTCGGTTCCTTGCCGCTGTCGCCTCTGGCTTGCTTAGTTGGGGTCACTTCATCTACAGCGATATCGTTGACTTGATAGCAAATTAAAACAGACACTATTTCAACTGAACAGAGATGACATCAATGAATTCAATGATGAACTGCCTTTAACTATCATTTTGCATTATTGAGACACTGTTTTCCAAATGAATGTTGTTCAGTGCTTTGGCGCAATGTATTTTTAAAGCACTATATAAATAAAGGTGATTGATTGATTGATCTGAGGAGAAAACTGCATCATAATGAAAGGATGTGTGACGTACACTTTTCTGTAAACTGAGCCAAACATTTTTTCCCTGATTTAGGGTAGAGTAAGAATATTTACTGTATTGCGCAAGTTAGTTCATACTTAGATATAATTTTATATGCAATATTACCTTTTCTTTTCATCATCTTATTTAAGAGTTCATGATAATCAATGTTCAACTTTATTTCTCAGTTGATTAATCAATCCACAATTCATGAAACAAAACACATGCAACTGAGGTACAAGAAGTATTGACATCCAAAAGTCATTGAAATCATTTAAAAATCACATCGACAGGTTAAAAAAAAGCCTCAGGTCAAATATTCATTTATCACAAATTAACTGTTTGACAAACACTTCCTGCTCCAAAGTGCCGATCTGAATCAACGGAGTCGCGAACATGCTCCGAAGTGCCGATCTGAATCAACCGAGTCGCGAACACGCTCCGAAGTGCCGATCTGAATCAACCGAGTCGCGAACAGGCTCCGAAGTGCCGATCTGAATCAACCGAGTCGCGAACACGCTCCGAAGTGCCGATCTGAATCAACCGAGTCGCGAACAGGCTCCGAAGTGCCGATCTGAATCAACCGAGTCGCGAACAGGCTCCGAAGTGCCGATCTGAATCAACCGAGTCGCGAACAGGCTCCGAAGTGCCGATCTGAATCAACGGAGTCGCGAACATGCTCCGAAGTGCCGATCTGAATCAACCGAGTCCCGAACATGCTCCGAAGTGCCGATCTGAATCAACCTAGTCGCGAACAGGCTCCGAAGTGCCGATCTAAATCAACCAAGTCGCGAAAAGGCTCCGAAGTGCTGATCTGAATCAACAGACTTCGACCAAAGAATGTAAAAAATAACTCTATTTCTCTAATAACTCTACAACTCTATGAAAGACTCAGATCACGTATCAAAAAATAAATCGCTATAGTAAAAGACAAATAATAAGAGGAGTGAAGTTTCTTACTGTTCTGCTGTGTTTGCTCCGCCCCTCACACAAGCCTTTACAGCGCTAAATTAATCATCTTTGCTAATTATTATACATTTACTTCATTGTCAGTTTCAGGTACTTCATTTATTATTGTTCAATCAACTGTTTGAAACAACAACAAAAAAGGTTGTATTTCAGTAATAATTCAAAATTATCAAAATGAAATATAGCAAATAATGGTTTATATTTTAATATCCTTTAAAATATAATTTATTTCTGTGATGTGCAGCTGTATTTTCAGCATCGTTCCTCCAGTCTTCAGTGTCACATGATCTTTAGAAATCATGAAAATGTGATGATTTATTATTAGAACTATTAATAGTTGTGCTACCAAATATTATTTTGGAATCTGCAATACTTTTTTCAGGATTCTTCGATGTATAATTTTTTTTTTAAAGAACAGGGTTTATTCAAAATATAAATCTCTTCTAACAATATTAATCTTTGATATCACTTCTTATCAATTTGACACATCCTGAATTAAAGATTCTAAAATCTAATAAAGAATACAATTTCTTATAAAAAAAAGGATAAAAATTTACTGACCCCAAACTATTGAACTGTAGTGAATATTGTTAGAAAATATTTATATTTTAAATAAATGCTATTCTTTTTAACTTTTTATTAATCAAAGAATCCTGAAAAAAAAGTATCACAGACTCCCAAATAATATTTATCAGCAAAACTGTTGATAATTGTAATAATAAATCATCATATTATTCTGATTTCTGAAGATCACGTGACACTGAAGACTGGAGGAATGATGTTGAAAATACAGCTGCACATCACATGAATAAATTACACCATGTATATTAAAATAGAAAAATGTTAATAATATTTCACAATATTACATGTTTTCCAGTATTTTTGATCAAATAAATGCTGTCTTGATGAGTAAAATAAATTCCTGTAAAAAAAACATTAGAAATAATTCTGATCCCAAACTCTGACCGGTAGTGTGTGTGTATGTGTAGGAGTGTGACACTGAAGACTGGAGGAATGATGCTGAAAATCAAAGAAATAAAATAGATTTGAATGTATATAAAAATAAAAATAATGTTGTTTTACTTCATAATAATATTTCACTTTTTCCCTGTATTTTTTATCAAATAAATGCAGTTTTGATGAGTAAACTCCTGTAAGAAAAAAAAAATCATTCTGATCCCAAACTCTGACCGGTGTGTGTGTGTAGCACTTACACACTAATCCCCACAATAATAAAGATGTTAAATACTCATCTGAGGAGACAACTATGTTGCATCATAATGAATGGATGTGTGAGGTACACTTTTCTGTAAACTGAGCCAAACATTTTTTCACTGATTTAGGGTAGAGTACGAATATTTACTGTATGCGCAAGTTAGTTCATACTTAGATATAACTTTATGTGCAATATTACCTTTTCTTTTTATCATCATATTTAAGAGTTCATGATAATTAATGTTCAACTTTATTTCTCAGTTGATAAATCTGAATCAACAGAGTCATGAACATGCTTTAATTCCCGATCTGAATCAAAACAATCAACAATATATCCTAAAATAGTTATATTTTTTTTTAGAAAAAAAGAATAAATTTTACTGACCACAAACTTTTGAACTCTATTGTTTATTGTTGGAAAGGTCTTCTATTTTAAATAAATGCTCTTCTTTTTAACTTTTCATTCATCAAAGAATCCTGAAAGAAGTATCACAGTTTCAGCAGCACAACTCTGATAATAAATCATCATATTATTCTGGTTTCTGAAGATCATGTGACACTGAAGACGAGAGGAATGATGCTAAAATCATAGAAATAAAATAGATTTTAATGTATATTAAAATAAAAATAATGTTACTTCATAATAATATTTCACTTTTTTCCCTGTATTTTTGATCAAATAAATGCAGTTTTGATGAGTAACCTCCTTTAAGAAAAAAAACAAACATAAAAAATCATTCTGATCCCAAACTCTGATCGGTGTGTGTGTGTGTGTGTGTGTGTGTGTGTAGCATTTACACACTAATCCCCACAATAATAAAGATGTTAAATACTCATCTGAGGAGAAAACTGCATCATAATGAAAGGATGTGTGACGTACACTTTTCTGTAAACTGAGCCAAACATTTTTTCCCTGATTTAGGGTAGAGTAAGAATATTTACTGTATTGCGCAAGTTAGTTCATACTTAGATATAATTTTATATGCAATATTACCTTTTCTTTTCATCATCTTATTTAAGAGTTCATGATAATCAATGTTCAACTTTATTTCTCAGTTGATTAATCAATCCACAATTCATGAAACAAAACACATGCAACTGAGGTACAAGAAGTATTGACATCCAAAAGTCATTGAAATCATTTAAAAATCACATCGACAGGTTAAAAAAAAGCCTCAGGTCAAATATTCATTTATCACAAATTAACTGTTTGACAAACACTTCCTGCTCCAAAGTGCCGATCTGAATCAACGGAGTCGCGAACATGCTCCGAAGTGCCGATCTGAATCAACCGAGTCGCGAACACGCTCCGAAGTGCCGATCTGAATCAACCGAGTCGCGAACAGGCTCCGAAGTGCCGATCTGAATCAACCGAGTCGCGAACAGGCTCCGAAGTGCCGATCTGAATCAACCGAGTCGCGAACAGGCTCCGAAGTGCCGATCTGAATCAACCGAGTCGCGAACATGCTCCGAAGTGCCGATCTGAATCAACGGAGTCGCGAACATGCTCCGAAGTGCCGATCTGAATCAACCGAGTCCCGAACATGCTCCGAAGTGCCGATCTGAATCAACCGAGTCGCGAACAGGCTCCGAAGTGCCGATCTGAATCAACGGAGTCGCGAACATGCTCCGAAGTGCCGATCTGAATCAACCGAGTCGCGAACACGCTCCGAAGTGCCGATCTGAATCAACCGAGTCGCGAACAGGCTCCGAAGTGCCGATCTGAATCAACCGAGTCGCGAACAGGCTCCGAAGTGCCGATCTGAATCAACCGAGTCGCGAACATGCTCCGAAGTGCCGATCTGAATCAACGGAGTCGCGAACATGCTCCGAAGTGCTGATCTGAATCAACCGAGTCGCGAACATGCTCCGAAGTGCCGATCTGAATCAACCGAGTCGCGAACAGGCTCCGAAGTGCCGATCTAAATCAACCGAGTCGCGAAAAGGCTCCGAAGTGCTGATCTGAATCAACAGACTTCGACCAAAGAATGTAAAAAATAACTCTATTTCTCTAATAACTCTACAACTCTATGAAAGACTCAGATCACGTATCAAAAAATAAATCGCTATAGTAAAAGACAAATAATAAGAGGAGTGAAGTTTCTTACTGTTCTGCTGTGTTTGCTCCGCCCCTCACACAAGCCTTTACAGCGCTAAATTAATCATCTTTGCTAATTATTATACATTTACTTCATTGTCAGTTTCAGGTACTTCATTTATTATTGTTCAATCAACTGTTTGAAACAACAACAAAAAAGGTTGTATTTCAGTAATAATTCAAAATTATCAAAATAAAATATAGCAAATAATGGTTTATATTTTAATATCCTTTAAAATATAATTTATTTCTGTGATGTGCAGCTGTATTTTCAGCATCGTTCCTCCAGTCTTCAGTGTCACATGATCTTTAGAAATCATGAAAATGTGATGATTTATTATTAGAACTATTAATAGTTGTGCTACCAAATATTATTTTGGAATCTGCGATACTTTTTTCAGGATTCTTCGATGTATAATTTTTTTTTTAAAGAACAGGGTTTATTCAAAATATAAATCTCTTCTAACAATATTAATCTTTGATATCACTTCTTATCAATTTGACACATCCTGAATAAAAGATTCTAAAATCTAATAAAGAATACAATTTCTTATAAAAAAAAAGGATAAAAATTTACTGACCCCAAACTATTGAACTGTAGTGAATATTGTTAGAAAATATTTATATTTTAAATAAATGCTATTCTTTTTAACTTTTTATTAATCAAAGAATCCTGAAAAAAAAGTATCACAGACTCCCAAATAATATTTATCAGCAAAACTGTTGATAATTGTAATAATAAATCATCATATTATTCTGATTTCTGAAGATCACGTGACACTGAAGACTGGAGGAATGATGTTGAAAATACAGCTGCACATCACATGAATAAATTACACCATGTATATTAAAATAGAAAAATGTTAATAATATTTAACAATATTACATGTTTTCCAGTATTTTTGATCAAATAAATGCTGTCTTGATGAGTAAAATAAATTCCTGTAAAAAAAACATTAGAAATAATTCTGATCCCAAACTCTGACCGGTAGTGTGTGTGTATGTGTAGGAGTGTGACACTGAAGACTGGAGGAATGATGCTGAAAATCAAAGAAATAAAATAGATTTGAATGTATATAAAAATAAAAATAATGTTGTTTTACTTCATAATAATATTTCACTTTTTCCCTGTATTTTTTATCAAATAAATGCAGTTTTGATGAGTAAACTCCTGTAAGACAAAAAAAATCATTCTGATCCCAAACTCTGACCGGTGTGTGTGTGTAGCACTTACACACTAATCCCCACAATAATAAAGATGTTAAATACTCATCTGAGGAGAAAACTATGTTGCATCATAATGAATGGATGTGTGAGGTACACTTTTCTGTAAACTGAGCCAAACATTTTTTCACTGATTTAGGGTAGAGTACGAATATTTACTGTATGCGCAAGTTAGTTCATACTTAGATATAACTTTATGTGCAATATTACCTTTTCTTTTTATCATCATATTTAAGAGTTCATGATAATTAATGTTCAACTTTATTTCTCAGTTGATTAATCCATCCACAATTCATAAAAGACAACACATGCAACTGAGGTACAAGAAGTATTGACTTCCAAAAGTCATTGAAATCATTTAAAAATCACATTGACAGGTAAAAAAAAAAAAAGCCTCAGGTCAAATATTAATTTATCACAAATTAACTGTTTGACAAACACTTCCTGCTCAGAGGTCCCGATCTGAATCAACCGAGTCTCGAACATGCTCCGAAGTATCGATCTGAATCAACCGAGGGCGCGAACGGGCTCCGAAGTGCCGATCTGAAATCAACCGAGTCCCGAACATGCTCCGAAGTGCCGATCTGAATCAACCGAGTCGCGAACATGCTCCGAATTGCCGATCTGAATCAACCGAGTCGCGAACAGGCTCCGAAGTGCCGATCTGAATCAACCGAGTCGCGAACATGCTCCGAAGTGACGATCTGAATCAACCGAGTCGCGACCGGGCTCCGAAGTGCCGATCTGAATCAACCGAGTCGCGAACAGGCTCCGAAGTGCCGATCTGAAAACTTCGACCAAAGAATGTAAAAAATAACTCTATTTCTCTAATAACTCTACAACTCTATGAAAGACTCAGATCACGTATCTAAAAATAAATTGCTATAGCAAAAGAGAAATAATAAGAGGAGTGAAGTTTCTTACCGTTCTGCTGTGTTTGGTCCTCACGCGCGTCTGACGCTCCGCCCCTCACAGAAGCGTTTACAGCGCTAAATTAATAATCTTTGCTAATTATTATACATTTACTTTATTGTCAGCTTAAGGTACTTCATTTATTATTGTTCAATGAACTATTTGAAACAAAAAAGGTTGAATTTCAGTAATAATTCAAAATTATCAAAATAAAATATATAAAATAATGGTTTATATTTTAATATCCTTTAAAATATAATTTTTTTCTGTGATGTGCAGCTGTATTTTCAGCATCATTCCTCCAGTCTTCAGTGTCACATGATCTTTAGAAATCATGAAAATATCATGATTCATTATTAGAACTATTAATAGTTGTGCTACCAAATATTATTTTGGAATCTGCGATACATTTTTAAGGATTCTTCGATGTTTAATTTTTTTTTTAAAGAACAGCTTTTATTCAAAATAGAAATCTCCTCTAACAATATTAATCTTTGATAGCACTTCTTATCAATTTAACACATCCTGAATAAAAGATTCTAAAATCTAATAAAGAATACAATTCCTTATAAAAAACGAAAGGATAAAAATTTACTGACCCCAAACTATTGAACTGTAGTGAATATTGTTAGAAAATATTTATCTTTTAAATAAATGCTCTTCTTTTTAACTTTTTATTCATCAAAGAATCCTGAAAAAAAGTATCACAGACTCCCAAATAATATTTATCAGCAAAACTGTTGATAATTCTAATAATAAATCATCATATTATTCTGATTTCTGAAGATCATGTGACACTGAAGACTGGAGGAATGATGCTGAAAATACAGCTGCACATCACATGAATAAATTACACCTTCATGTATATTAAAATAGAAAAATGTTAATAATATTTCACAATATAACATGTTTTCCAGTTTTTTTGATCAAATAAATGCTGTCTTGATGAGTAAAATAAATTCCTGTAAAAAAAACATTAAAAATCATTCTGATCCCAAACTTTGACCGGTAGTGTGTGTATGTGTGTGTTTGTTATATGTATTATATATATGTATATATTATATATTTTATATATATTTTATATATATAAGCTCACTAACACACTAGGCAAGGCAAGTGTATACATTACTTTTATAATGATTAAAAAAATGACTTAATTAAAAAAAATTCAAAACAGTTACAAAATTATTTTACATTAAAAAAAAAACAGTGAAAATATAGTGCAATCACTTCGGACATTGCACAGTGCTCATTCAATAAATGCACAGCTAAACAGATGAGTTTTAAGTCTAGATTTAAATGTGACTAGTGTTTTAGCAGATCTCTTCTGGAAGCTGATTCCAACTGCGAGCGGCATAGAAACTAAAAGCAGATTCCCCTTGTTTTGTGTGAACCCTTGGTATTTCTAACTGCATTACTTGAGGATGTGCTAATCGCCTTCCTGATATTGATGATCTTCTCAGAAAAGAAGGATGCAAACTCATTGCATTTGCTGTCTGAGAGCATTTCACTTGGAATCTGTCTTCAGTCTATGTCTCGTAACTTTGAACGCTCCTCTGGTTTCAGTTGTGTTTTTATTTATTTTGGTGACGTATAAATAAAGTCTTCCCATCTGCCTGCACTTGAGTCTTCGGCTCTTGCGATCCGTGACACTACGTCCTTAATAACAATGGATGAGAAGTTTAGAGCCCTACTGATGATTAAGTCTAGAGTGTGTCACTGTCCACCTTTTTGTGTGGGTCCATGTACTGATTCGACAGGTAAAAAAAAGAAAAGCCTCAAGTCCAAATATTCATTTATCACATGTTTGACAAACACTTCCTGCTTTGATGTCCAGATTTGAATTAAAGAAAATCTCAAACATGCTCCAAAGTCCCGATCTGAATCAACAGTCACGAAAAGGCTCCGAAGTCCCGATCTGAATCAACCGAGTCGTGAACATGCTCCGAAGTGCTGATCTGAATCAAACGAGTCCCGAACATGCTCCGAAGTGCCGATCTGAATCAACCGAGTCATGCTCCGAAGTGCTGATCTGAATCAACCGAGTCGTGAACATGCTCCGAAGTGCCGATCTGAATCAACCGAGTCCCGAACATGCTCCGAAGTGCCGATCTGAATCAACGGAGTCACGAACAGACTCCGAAGTGCCGATCTGAATCAACCGAGTCGCGAACCTGCTCCGAAGTGCCGATCTGAATCAACCGAGTCGCGAACAGGCTCAGAAGTGCCGATCTGAAAACTTCGACGAACGAATGTAAAAAATAATGCATTTTAATATAGTAAAAACAATTTAGAATGATCTTTCTCTATATTATATTAACAGCCTGACTTTTAACGAGCAATTCACCATAAGATCACCTTTACACTATAAAAAAACACTATATTTCAGCCTATATTAATAACCTCTATGTAAAAAAAACAGAATACCGTTCTTACCAAATTCATTCAACACGTTATTAAATCATAATTAGTTTTCAAACACTGACAGGAACTTTCAGAGCTGATTTCAAAGTTACTGCGTTTATAAAACAACTATATGAAAGACTCAGATCACGAATCTAAAAATAAATCTCTATAGTAAAAGAGAAATAATAAGAGGAGTGAAGTATCCTCTCCTCACACGCGCGTTTACAGCGCTAAATCAATCATATGTGCTAATTATTATACATTTACTTCATTGTCAGCTCTTCGGGTACTTCATTTATTATTGTTCAATGATCTGTTTGAAACAGAAAAAGGTTGTATTTCAGTGTCTCTGCAGGGGATTATGGATCAACAGCGCCACCTGCTGTCGACACGTGGCTATTGGCAGTGATGCTACAGTCAAAAATCAGTAATAATTCAAACCTTTTAAAATAAAATATATAAAATAATGGTTTCTATTTTAATATCCTTTAAAATATCATTTATTTCTGTGAATAAATAAATCATTCTGATCTCAAACTCTGACCGGTGTGTGTGTGTGTGTGTATAGCACTTACACCCTAATGCCCAACAATAATAAACATGTTAAATACTCATCTGAGGAGGAATATAATTTATATAGGATATAATTTTATATGCAATATTACCTTGTCTTTTCATCATCATCTTTAAGAGTTCATGATCATTTCTGTTCAACTTTATTTCTCAGTTGATAAATCTGAATCAACAGAGTCGTGAACATGCTCTTAATTCCCGATCTGAATCAAAACAATCAACAATATATCCTAAAATAGTTATATTTTTTTTTAAGAAAAAAAGAATAAATTTTACTGACCACAAACTTTTGAACTCTATTGTTTATTGTTGGAAAGGTCTTCTATTTTAAATAAATGCTCTTCTTTTTAACTTTTCATTCATCAAAGAATCCTGAAAGAAGTATCACAGTTTCAGCAGCACAAGTCTGATAATAAATCATCATATTATTCTGGTTTCTGAAGATCATGTGACACTGAAGACGAGAGGAATGATGCTAAAATCACAGAAATAAAATAGATTTTAATGTATATTAAAATAAAAATAATGTTACTTCATAATAATATTTCACTTTTTTCCCTGTATTTTTGATCAAATAAATGCAGTTTTGATGAGTAATCTCCTTTAAGAAAAAAAACAAACATAAAAAATCATTCTGATCCCAAACTCTGATCGGTGTGTGTGTGTGTGTGTGTGTGTGTTTGTAGCATTTACACACTAATCCCCACAATAATAAAGATGTTAAATACTCATCTGAGGAGAAAACTATGTTGCATCATAATGAAAAGATGTGTGACGTACACTTTTCTGTAAACTGAGCCAAACATTTTTTCCCTGATTTAGGGTAGAGTAAGAATATTTACTGTATTGCACAAGTTAGTTCATACTTAGATATAATTTTATATGCAATATTACCTTTTCTTTTCATCATCTTATTTAAGAGTTCATGATAATCAATGTTCAACTTTATTTCTCAGTTGATTAATCAATCCACAATTCATGAAACAAAACACATGCAACTGAGGTACAAGAAGTATTGACATCCAAAAGTCATTGAAATCATTTAAAAATCACATCGACAGGTTAAAAAAAAGCCTCAGGTCAAATATTCATTCATCACAAATTAACTGTTTGACAAACACTTCCTGCTCCAAAGTGCCGATCTGAATCAACGAGTCGCGAACACGCTCCGAAGTGCCGATCTGAATCAACCGAGTCGCGAACACGCTCCGAAGTGCCGATCTGAATCAACCGAGTCGCGAACAGGCACCGAAGTGCCGATCTGAATCAACCGAGTCGCGAACAGGCTCCGAAGTGCCGATCTGAATCAACGGAGTCGCGAACATGCTCCGAAGTGCCGATCTGAATCAACCGAGTCCCGAACATGCTCCGAAGTGCCGATCTGAATCAACCTAGTCGCGAACAGGCTCCGAAGTGCCGATCTGAATCAACCGAGTCGCGAAAAGGCTCAGAAGTGCTGATCTGAATCAACAGACTTCGACCAAAGAATGTAAAAAATAACTCTATTTCTCTAATAACTCTACAACTCTATGAAAGACTCACATCACATATCAAAAAATAAATCGCTATAGTAAAAGACAAATAATAAGAGGAGTGAAGTTTCTTACCGTTCTGCTGTGTTTGCTCCGCCCCTCACACAAGCCTTTACAGCGCTAAATTAATCATCTTTGCTAATTATTATACATTTACTTCATTGTCAGCTTCAGGTACTTCATTTATTATTGTTCAATCAACTGTTTGAAACAACAAAAAAAAGGTTGTATTTCAGTAATAATTCAAAATTATCAAAATAAAATATAGCAAATAATGGTTTATATTTTAATATCCTTTAAAATATAATTTATTTCTGTGATGTGCAGCTGTATTTTCAGCATCGTTCCTCCAGTCTTCAGTGTCACATGATCTTTAGAAATCATGAAAATGTGATGATTTATTATTAGAACTATTAATAGTTGTGCTACCAAATATTATTTTGGAATCATGCGATACTTTTTTCAGGATTCTTCGATGTATAATTTTTTTTTTTAAAGAACAGGGTTTATTCAAAATATAAATCTCTTCTAACAATATTAATCTTTGATATCACTTCTTATCAATTTGACACATCCTGATTAAAAGATTCTAAAATCTAATAAAGAATACAATTTCTTATAAAAAAAAAAGAATATAAATTTACTGACCCCAAACTATTGAACTGTAGTGAATATTGTTAGAAAATATTTATATTTTAAATAAATGCTCTTCTTTTTAACTTTTTATTCATCAAAGAATCCTGAAAAAAAGTATCACAGACTCCCAAATAATATTTATCAGCAAAACTGTTGATAATTGTAATAATAAATCATCATATTATTCTGATTTCTGAAGATCACGTGACACTGAAGACTGGAGGAATGATGTTGAAAATACAGCTGCACATCACATGAATAAATTACACCATGTATATTAAAATAGAAAAATGTTAATAATATTTCACAATATTACATGTTTTCCAGTATTTTTGATCAAATAAATGCTGTCTTGATGAGTAAAATAAATTCCTGTAAAAAAAACATTAGAAATAATTCTGATCCCAAACTCTGACCGGTAGTGTGTGTGTATGTGTAGGAGTGTGACACTGAAGACTGGAGGAATGATGCTGAAAATCAAAGAAATAAAATAGATTTGAATGTATATAAAAATAAAAATAATGTTGTTTTACTTCATAATAATATTTCACTTTTTCCCTGTATTTTTTATCAAATAAATGCAGTTTTGATGAGTAAACTCCTGTAAGAAAAAAAAAATCATTCTGATCCCAAACTCTGACCGGTGTGTGTGTGTAGCACTTACACACTAATCCCCACAATAATAAAGATGTTAAATACTCATCTGAGGAGACAACTATGTTGCATCATAATGAAAGGATGTGTGACGTACACTTTTCTGTAAACTGAGCCAATCATTTTTTCACTGATTTAGGGTAGAGTACGAATATTTACTGTATGCGCAAGTTAGTTCATACTTAGATATAACTTTATGTGCAATATTACCTTTTCTTTTTATCATCATATTTAAGAGTTCATGATAATTAATGTTCAACTTTATTTCTCAGTTGATTAATCCATCCACAATTCATAAAAGACAACACATGCAACTGAGGTACAAGAAGTATTGACTTCCAAAAGTCATTGAAATCATTTAAAAATCACATGGACAGGTAAAAAAAAAAAAAGCCTCAGGTCAAATATTAATTTATCACAAATTAACTGTTTGACAAACACTTCCTGCTCAGAGGTCCCGATCTGAATCAACCGAGTCTCGAACATGCTCTGAAGTATCGATCTGAATCAACCGAGGGCGCGAACGGGCTCCGAAGTGCCGATCTGAAATCAACCGAGTCGCGAACATGCTCCGAATTGCCGATCTGAATCAACCGAGTCGCGAACAGGCTCCGAAGTGCCGATCTGAATCAACCGAGTCGCGAACATGCTCCGAAGTGACGATCTGAATCAACCGAGTCGCGAACATGCTCCGAAGTGCCGATCTGAATCAACCGAGTCGCGACCGGGCTCCGAAGTGCCGATCTGAATCAACCGAGTCGCGAACAGGCTCCGAAGTGCCGATCTGAAAACTTCGACCAAAGAATGTAAAAAATAACTCTATTTCTCTGATAACTCTACAACTCTATGAAAGACTCAGATCACGTATCTAAAAATAAATTGCTATAGCAAAAGAGAAATAATAAGAGGAGTGAAGTTTCTTACCGTTCTGCTGTGTTTGGTCCTCACGCGCGTCTGACGCTCCGCCCCTCACACAAGCGTTTACAGCGCTAAATTAATAATCTTTGCTAATTATTATACATTTACTTTATTGTCAGCTTAAGGTACTTCATTTATTATTGTTCAATGAACTATTTGAAACAAAAAAGGTTGAATTTCAGTAATAATTCAAAATTATCAAAATAAAATATATAAAATAATGGTTTATATTTTAATATCCTTTAAAATTTAATTTTTTTCTGTGATGTGCAGCTGTATTTTCAGCATCATTCCTCCAGTCTTCAGTGTCACATGATCTTTAGAAATCATGAAAATGTGATGATTTATTATTTGAACTATTAATAGTTGTGCTACCAAATATTATTTTGGAATCTGCGATACTTTTTTCAGGATTCTTCGATGTATAATTTTTTTTTAAAGAACAGGTAAAGAAAACTGGTATAACTAGACCTTTTTAACAACAATTATTACAATATTAATCTTTGATATCACTTCTTATCAATTTGACACATCCTGAATAAAAGATTCTAAAATCTAATAAAGAATACAATTTCTTATAAAAAAAAAGGATAAAAATTTACTGACCCCAAACTATTGAACTGTAGTGAATATTGTTAGAAAATATTTATATTTTAAATAAATGCTCTTCTTTTTAACTTTTTATTCATCAAAGAATCCTGAAAAAAAAGTATCACAGACTCCCAAATAATATTTATCAGCAAAACTGTTGATAATTGTAATAATAAATCATCATATTATTCTGATTTCTGAAGATCACGTGACACTGAAGACTGGAGGAATGATGTTGAAAATACAGCTGCACATCACATGAATAAATTACACCATGTATATTAAAATAGAAAAATGTTAATAATATTTCACAATATTACATGTTTTCCAGTATTTTTGATCAAATAAATGCTGTCTTGATGAGTAAAATAAATTCCTGTAAAAAAAACATTAGAAATAATTCTGATCCCAAACTCTGACCGGTAGTGTGTGTGTATGTGTAGGAGTGTGACACTGAAGACTGGAGGAATGATGCTGAAAATCAAAGAAATAAAATAGATTTGAATGTATATAAAAATAAAAATAATGTTGTTTTACTTCATAATAATATTTCACTTTTTCCCTGTATTTTTTATCAAATAAATGCAGTTTTGATGAGTAAACTCCTGTAAGAAAAAAAAAAATCATTCTGATCCCAAACTCTGACCGGTGTGTGTGTGTAGAACTTACACACTAATCCCCACAATAATAAAGATGTTAAATACTCATCTGAGGAGACAACTATGTTGCATCATAATGAATGGATGTGTGAGGTTCACTTTTCTGTAAACTGAGTCAAACATTTTTTCACTGATTTAGGGTAGAGTACGAATATTTACTGTATGCGCAAGTTAGTTCATACTTAGATATAACTTTATGTGCAATATTACCTTTTCTTTTTATCATCATATTTAAGAGTTCATGATAATTAATGTTCAACTTTATTTCTCAGTTGATTAATCCATCCACAATTCATAAAAGACAACACATGCAACTGAGGTACAAGAAGTATTGACTTCCAAAAGTCATTGAAATCATTTAAAAATCACATTGACAGGTAAAAAAAAAAAAAAAAGCCTCAGGTCAAATATTAATTTATCACAAATTAACTGTTTGACAAACACTTCCTGCTCAGAGGTCCCGATCTGAATCAACCGAGTCTCGAACATGCTCCGAAGTATCGATCTGAATCAACCGAGGGCGCGAACGGGCTCCGAAGTGCCGATCTGAAATCAACCGAGTTGCGACCGGGCTCCGAAGTGCCGATCTGAATCAACCGAGTCGCGAACATGCTCCGAAGTGCCGATCTGAATCAACCGAGTTGCGACCGGGCTCCGAAGTGCCGATCTGAATCAACCGAGTCGCGAACATGCTCCGAAGTGCCGATCTGAATCAACCGAGTCGCGAACAGGCTCCGAAGTGCCGATCTGAAAACTTCGACCAAAGAATGTAAAAAATAACTCTATTTCTTTAATAACTCTACAACTCTATGAAAGACTCAGATCACGTATCTAAAAATAAATTGCTATAGCAAAAGAGAAATAATAAGAGGAGTGAAGTTTCTTACCGTTCTGCTGTGTTTGGTCCTCACGCGCGTCTGACGCTCCGCCCCTCACACAAGCGTTTACAGCGCTAAATTAATAATCTTTGCTAATTATTATACATTTACTTTATTGTCAGCTTAAGGTACTTCATTTATTATTGTTCAATGAACTATTTGAAACAAAAAAGGTTGAATTTCAGTAATAATTCAAAATTATCAAAATAAAATATATAAAATAATGGTTTATATTTTAATATCCTTTAAAATATAATTTTTTTCTGTGATGTGCAGCTGTATTTTCAGCATCATTCCTCCAGTCTTCAGTGTCACATGATCTTTAGAAATCATGAAAATATCATGATTCATTATTAGAACTATTAATAGTTGTGCTACCAAATATTATTTTGGAATCTGCGATACATTTTTAAGGATTCTTCGATGTTTAATTTTTTTTTAAAGAACAGCTTTTATTCAAAATATAAATCTCCTCTAACAATATTAATCTTTGATAGCACTTCTTATCAATTTAACACATCCTGAATAAAAGATTCTAAAATCTAATAAAGAATACAATTCCTTATAAAAAACGAAAGGATAAAAATTTACTGACCCCAAACTATTGAACTGTAGTGAATATTGTTAGAAAATATTTATCTTTTAAATAAATGCTCTTCTTTTTAACTTTTTATTCATCAAATAATCCTGAAAAAAAGTATCACAGACTCCCAAATAATATTTATCAGCAAAACTGTTGATAATTCTAATAATAAATCATCATATTATTCTGATTTCTGAAGATCATGTGACACTGAAGACTGGAGGAATGATGCTGAAAATACAGCTGCACATCACATGAATAAATTACACCTTCATGTATATTAAAATAGAAAAATGTTAATAATATTTCACAATATAACATATTTTCCAGTTTTTTTGATCAAATAAATGCTGTCTTGATGAGTAAAATAAATTCCTGTAAAAAAAACATTAAAAATCATTCTGATCCCAAACTTTGACCGGTAGTGTGTGTATGTGTGTGTTTGTTATATGTATTATATATATGTATATATTATATATTTTATATATATTTTATATATATAAGCTCACTAACACACTAGGCAAGGCAAGTGTATACATTACTTTTATAATGATTAAAAAAATTACTTAATTAAAAAAAATTCAAAACAGTTACAAAATTATTTTACATAAAAAAAAAACAGTGAAAATATAGTGCAATCACTTCGGACATTGCACAGTGCTCATTCAATAAATGCACAGCTAAACAGATGAGTTTTAAGTCTAGATTTAAATGTGACTAGTGTTTTAGCAAATCAGATCTCTTCTGGAAGCTGATTCCAACTGCGAGCGGCATAGAAACTAAAAGCAGATTCCCCTTGTTTTGTGTGAACCCTTGGTATTTCTAACTGCATTACTTGATGATGTGCTAATCGCCTTCCTGATATTGATGATCTTCTCAGAAAAGAAGGATGCAAACTCATTGCATTTGCTGTCTGAGAGCATTTCATTGGGAATCTGTCTTCAGTCTATGTCTCGTAACTTTGAACGCTCCTCTGGTTTCAGTTGTGTTTTTATTTATTTTGGTGACGTATAAATAAAGTCTTCCCATCTGCCTGCACTTGAGTCTTCGGCTCTTGCGATCCGTGACACTACGTCCTTAATAACAATGGATGAAAAGTTTAGAGCCCTACTGATGATTAAGTCTAGAGTGTGTCACTGTCCACCTTTTTGTGTGGGTCCATGTACTGATTCGACAGGTAAAAAAAAGAAAAGCCTCAAGTCCAAATATTCATTTATCACATGTTTGACAAACACTTCCTGCTTTGATGTCCAGATTTGAATTAAAGAAAATCTCAAACATGCTCCAAAGTCCCGATCTGAATCAACCGAGTCGTGAACATGCTCCGAAGTGCCGATCTGAATCAACCGAGTCGCGAACAGGCACCGAAGTGCCGATCTGAATCAACCGAGTCGCGAACAGGCTCCGAAGTGCCGATCTGAATCAACCGAGTCGCGAACATGCTCCGAAGTGCCGATCTGAATCAACGGAGTCGCGAACAGGCTCCGAAGTGCCGATCTGAATCAACCTAGTCGCGAACAGGCTCCGAAGTGCCGATCTGAATCAACCGAGTCGCGAAAAGGCTCAGAAGTGCTGATCTGAATCAACAGACTTCGACCAAAGAATGTAAAAAATAACTCTATTTCTCTAATAACTCTACAACTCTATGAAAGACTCACATCACATATCAAAAAATAAATCGCTATAGTAAAAGACAAATAATAAGAGGAGTGAAGTTTCTTAGCGTTCTGCTGTGTTTGCTCCGCCCCTCACACAAGCCTTTACAGCGCTAAATTAATCATCTTTGCTAATTATTATACATTTACTTCATTGTCAGCTTCAGGTACTTCATTTATTATTGTTCAATCAACTGTTTGAAACAACAACAAAAAAGGTTGTATTTCAGTAATAATTCAAAATTATCAAAATAAAATATAGCAAATAATGGTTTATATTTTAATATCCTTTAAAATATAATTTATTTCTGTGATGTGCAGCTGTATTTTCAGCATCGTTCCTCCAGTCTTCAGTGTCACATGATCTTTAGAAATCATGAAAATGTGATGATTTATTATTAGAACTATTAATAGTTGTGCTACCAAATATTATTTTGGAATCTGCGATACTTTTTTCAGGATTCTTCGATGTATAATTTTTTTTTTAAAGAACAGTGTTTATTCAAAATATAAATCTCTTCTAACAATATTAATCTTTGATATCACTTCTTATCAATTTGACACATCCTGAATAAAAGACTCTAAAATCTAATAAAGAATACAATTTCTTATAAAAAAGAAAGGATAAAAATGTACTGACCCCAAACTATTGAACTGTAGTGAATATTGTTAGAAAATATTTATATTTTAAATAAATGCTCTTCTTTTTAACTTTTCATTCATCAAAGAATCCGGAAAGAAGTATCACAGAATGTTTATCAGTAAAACTGTGGATAATTCTAATAATAAATCATCATATTATTCTGATTTCTAAAGATCACGTGACACTGAAGACTGGAGGAATGATGTTGAAAATACAGCTGCACATCACATGAATAAATTACACCATGTATATTAAAATAGAAAAATGTTAATAATATTTCACAATATTACATGTTTTCCAGTATTTTTGATCAAATAAATGCTGTCTTGATGAGTAAAATAAATTCCTGTAAAAAAAACATTAGAAATAATTCTGATCCCAAACTCTGACCGGTAGTGTGTGTATGTGTGTTATATATATATATATATATATATATATATATATATATATATATATATATATATATATATATATATATATATATATATATATATATATATATAACACACACATAAGCCCACTAACACACTAGGCAAGGCAAGTTTATTTATGTAGCACATTTCATACACAATGGTAATTCAAAGTGCTTTACATAAAAGAAAGTAAAATAATCATAAAGAAAAATTATAACAAATATAAAACAAGCAATTTTAAAACTTTTATAATGATTAAAAATTTTACTTAATTAAAATGAATTTAAAAACGGTTACAAAATTATTTTATATTTTAAAAAAAAACAGTGAAAATATAGTGCAACCATTTCGGACATTGCACAGTGCTCATTCAATAAATGCACAGCTAAACAGATGAGTTTTAAGTCTAGATTTAAATGTGACTAGTGTTTTAGCACATCAGATCTCTTTTGGAAGCTGATTCCAACTGTGAGCGGAATAGACACTAAAAGCAGATTCCCCTTGTTTTGTGTGAACCCTTGGTATTTCTAACTGCATTACTTGAGGATGTGCTAATCGCCTTCCTGATATTGATGATCTTCTCAGAAAAGAAGGATGCAAACTCATTGCATTTGCTGTCTGAGAGCATTTCACTTGGAATCTGTCTTCAGTCTATGTCTCGTAACTTTGAACGCTCCTCTGGTTTCAGTTGTGTTTTTATTTATTTTGGTGATGTATAAATGAAGTCTTCCCATCTGCCTGCACTTGAGTCTTCGCCTCTTGCGATCTGTGACACTATGTCCTTAATAACAATGGATGAAAAGTTTAGAGCCCTACTGATGATTAAGTCTAGAGTGTGTCGACCTTTGTGTGTGGGTCCATGTACATGCTGAATCGACAGGTTAAAAAAAAGCCTCAAGTCCAAATATTAATTTATCACCTGTTTGACATACACTTCCTGCTTCGATGTCCAGATTTGAATTTTAAAAAATCTCAAACATGCTCTGAAGTGCCGATCTGAATCAACCGAGTCGCGAACAGGCTCTGATGTGCCGATCTGAATCAACTGAGGGCGCGAACATATGCCGAAGTCCCGATCTGAAATCAACGAGTCGCGAACATGCGCCGAAGTACCGATCTGAATTAACCGAGTCGCGAACAGACTCCGAAATGCCGATCTGAATCAACCGAGTCGCGAACATGTTCCGAAGTGGCGATCTTAATCAACCGAGTCGCGAACAGGCTCCGAAGTGCCGATCTGAATCAACCGAGTCGCGAACAGGCTCCGAAGTGCCAATCTGAATACACCGAGTCGCGAACATATTCCGAAGTGGCGATCTTAATCAACCGAGTCGCGAACAGGCTCCGAAGTGCCGATCTGAATCAACCGAGTCGCGAACATGCTCCGAAGAGCCGATCTGAATCAACTCAGTCGCGAACAGGATCTGAAGTGCCGATCTGAACCAACCGAGTCACGAACATGCCGATCTGAACCAACTGAGTCGCGAACATGCTCCGAAGTGCCGATCTTAATCAACTGAGTCGCCAACAGGCTCCGAAGTGCCGATCTGAATCAACAGAGTTGCGAACAGGCTCTGGAGTCCCGATCTGAAAACTTCGACCAAAGAATGTAAAAAATATCTATTTTTCTCTAATAACTCTACAACTCTATGAAAGACTCAGATCACGCATCTATAAATAAATCGCTATAGTAAAAGAGAAATAATAAGAGGAGTGAAGTTTCCTACCGTTCTGCTGTTTGGTCTTCACCCGTGTCTGACGCTTGCGGCGCGTCTCCGCCCCTCACACGCGCGTTTACAGCGCTAAATTAATCATCTTTGCTAATTATTATACATTTACTTCATTGTCAGCTTCCTTTATTATTGTTCAATGAACTGTTTGAAACAAAAAAGGTTGTATTTCAGTAATAATTCAAAATTATCAAAATAAAATATATAAAATAATGGTTTATATTTTAATATCTTTTAAAATATAATTTATTTTTGTGATGTGCAGCTGTATTTTCAGCATCGTTCCTCCAGTCTTCAGTGTCACATGATCTTTAGAAATCATGAAAATATGATGATTTATTATTAGAACTATTAATAGTTGTGCTACCAATTATTATTTTGGAATCTGTGATACTTTTTTAAGGATTCTTCGATGTATAATTTTTTTTAAAGAACAGCGTTTATTCAAAATATAAATCTCTTCTAACAATATTAATTTTTGATATCACTTCTTATCAATTGAACACATCCTGAATAAAAGATTCTAAAATCTAATAAAGAATACCATTTCTAATAAAAAAAAGAAAGGATAAAAATTTACTGACCCCAAACTATTGAACTGTAGTGAATATTGTTAGAAAAATCTTTAAATAAATGCTCTTCTTTTTAGCTTTTCATTCATCAAAGAATCCTGAAAGAAGTATCACGGTCTCAGCAGCACGTAATAAATCATCATATTATTCTGTGACACTGACGACTGGAGGAATGATGCTGAAAATCTCAGAAATAAAATAGATTTTAATCTATATTAAAAAAATAATGTTGTTTTACTTCATAATAATATTTCATGCAGTTTTGATGAGTAAACTCCGGTAAGAAAAAAAAAAAAAAACATAAAAAAATCATTCTGATCCCAAACTCAGACCGGTGTGTGTGTGTAGCACTTACACACTAATCCCCACAATAATAAAGATGTTAAATACTCATCTGAGGAGAAAACTATGTTGCATCATAATGAAAGGATGTGTGACGTACACTTTTCTGTAAACTGAGCCAAACATTTTTTCCCTGATTTAGGGTAGAGTAAGAATATTTACTGTATTGCGCAAGTTAGTTCATACTTAGATATAATTTTATATGCAATATTACCTTTTCTTTTCATCATCTTATTTAAGAGTTCATGATAATCAATGTTCAACTTTATTTCTCAGTTGATTAATCAATCCACAATTCATAAAACAAAAAAAAATGCAGCTGAGGTACAAGAAGTATTGACATCCAAAAGTCATTGAAATCATTTAAAAATCACATCGACAGGTTAAAAAAAAGCCTCAGGTCAAATATTCATTCATCACAAATTAACTGTTTGACAAACACTTCCTGCTCCGAAGTGCCGATCTGAATCAACCTAGTCGCGAACATGCTCCGAAGTGCCGATCTGAATCAACCTAGTCGCGAACATGCTCCGAAGTGCCGATCTGAATCAACCTAGTCGCGAACATGCTCCGAAGTGCCGATCTGAATCAACCTAGTCGCGAACAGGCTCCGAAGTGCCGATCTAAATCAACCGAGTCGCGAACAGGCTCCGAAGTGCCGATCTAAATCAACCGAGTCGCGAACAGGCTCCGAAGTGCCGATCTAAATCAACTGAGTCGCGAACAGGCTCCGAAGTGCCGATCTAAATCAACCGAGTCGCGAACAGGCTCCGAAGTGCCGATCTGAATCAACCTAGTCGCGAACATGCTCCGAAGTGCCGATCTGAATCAACCTAGTCGCGAACATGCTCCGAAGTGCCGATCTGAATCAACCTAGTCGCGAACAGGCTCCGAAGTGCCGATCTAAATCAACCGAGTCGCGAACAGGCTCCGAAGTGCCGATCTAAATCAACTGAGTCGCGAACAGGCTCCGAAGTGCCGATCTAAATCAACCGAGTCGCGAACAGGCTCCGAAGTGCCGATCTAAATCAACCGAGTAGCGAACAGGCTCCGAAGTGCCGATCTAAATCAACTGAGTCGCGAAAAGGCTCCGAAGTGCTGATCTGAATCAACAGACTTCGACCAAAGAATGTAAAAAATAATTCTATTTCTCTAATAACTCTACAGCTCTATGAAAGACTCAGATCACGTATCAAAAAATATATCGCTATAGTAAAAGAGAAATAATAAGAGGAGTGAAGTTTCTTACCGTTCTGCTGTGTTTGGTCCTCATGCGCGTCTGACGCTCCGCCCCTCACACAAGCGTTTACAGCGCTAAATTAATCATCTTTGCTAATTATTATACATTTACTTCATTGTCAGCTTCAGGTACTTCATTTATTATTGTTCAATCAACTGTTTGAAACAAAAAAAAAAGGTTGTATTTCAGTAATAATTCAAAATTATCAAAATAAAATATAGCAAATAATGGTTTATATTTTAATATCCTTTAAAATATAATTTATTTCTGTGATGTGCAGCTGTATTTTCAGCATCGTTCCTCCAGTCTTCAGTGTCACATGATCTTTAGAAATCATGAAAATGTGATGATTTATTATTAGAACTATTAATAGTTGTGCTACCAAATATTATTTTGGAATCTGCGATACTTTTTTCAGGATTCTTCGATGTATAATTTTTTTTTAAAGAACAGGGTTTATTCAAAATATAAATCTCTTTGATATCACTTCTTATCAATTTGACACATCCTGAATAAAAGATTCTAAAATCTAATAAAGAATACAATTTCTTATAAAAAAAGAAAGGATAAAAATGTACTGACCCCAAACTATTGAACTGTAGTGAATATTGTTAGAAAATATTTATATTTTAAATAAATGCTCTTCTTTTTAACTTTTTATTCATCAAAGAATCCTGAAAAAAAAGTATCACAGACTCCCAAATAATATTTATCAGCAAAACTGTTGATAACTGTAATAATAAATCATCATATTATTCTGATTTCTGAAGATCACGTGACACTGAAGACTGGAGGAATGATGTTGAAAATACAGCTGCACATCACATGAATAAATTACACCATGTATATTAAAATAGAAAAATGTTAATAATATGTTATTAACAATATAATAATATAATAAAATGTTAAAAACACACACACATAAGCCCACTAACACACTAGGCAAGGCAAGTTTATTTATGTAGCACATTTCATACACAATGGTAATTCAAAGTGCTTTACATAAAAGAAAGTAAAATAATCATAAAGAAAAATTATAACAAATATAAAACAAGCAATTTTAAAACTTTTATAATTATTAAAAATTTTACTTAATTAAAATGAATTTAAAAACGGTTACAAAATTATTTTATATTTTAAAAAAAACAGTGAAAATATAGTGCAACCATTTCGGACATTGCACAGTGCTCATTTTAATAAATGCACAGCTAAACAGATGAGTTTTAAGTCTAGATTTAAATGTGACTAGTGTTTTAGCACATCAGATGTCTTTTGGAAGCTGATTCCAACTGTGAGCGGAATAGACACTAAAAGCAGATTCCCCTTGTTTTGTGTGAACCCTTGGTATTTCTAACTGCATTACTTGAGGATGTGCTAATCGCCTTCCTGATATTGATGATCTTCTCAGAAAAGAAGGATGCAAACTCATTGCATTTGCTGTCTGAGAGCATTTCACTTGGAATCTGTCTTCAGTCTATGTCTCGTAACTTTGAACGCTCCTCTGGTTTCAGTTGTGTTTTTATTTATTTTGGTGATGTATAAATGAAGTCTTCCCATCTGCCTGCACTTGAGTCTTCGCCTCTTGCGATCTGTGACACTATGTCCTTAATAACAATGGATGAAAAGTTTAGAGCCCTACTGATGATTAAGTCTAGAGTGTGTCGACCTTTGTGTGTGGGTCCATGTACATACTGAATCGACAGGTTAAAAAAAAGCCTCAAGTCCAAATATTAATTTATCACCTGTTTGACATAAACTTCCTGCTTCGATGTCCAGATTTGAATTTTAAAAAATCTCAAACATGCTCTGAAGTGCCGATCTGAATCAACCGAGTCGCGAACAGGCTCTGATGTGCCGATCTGAATCAACTGAGGGCGCGAACATATGCCGAAGTCCCGATCTGAAATCAACGAGTCGCGAACATGCGCCGAAGTACCGATCTGAATTAACCGAGTCGCAAACAGGCTCCGAAGTGCCGATCTGAATCAACCGAGTCGCGAACAGGCTCCGAAGTGCCAATCTGAATACACCGAGTCGCGAACATATTCCGAAGTGGCGATCTTAATCAACCGAGTCGCGAACAGGCTCCGAAGTGCCGATCTGAATCAACCGAGTCGCGAACAGGCTCCGAAGAGCCGATCTGAATCAACTCAGTCGCGAACAGGCTCTGAAGTGCCGATCTGAACCAACCGAGTCGCGAACATGCCGATCTGAACCAAATGAGTCGCGAACATGCTCCGAAGTGCCGATCTTAATCAACTGAGTCGCCAACAGGCTCCGAAGTGCCGATCTGAATCAACAGAGTTGCGACACCCGATTCGAACGTTATCACTCGATTGAATGGGGCGTTATCAGCGGTTATCAGCCCATAGCAATGGGTCAGGAGGGGCCTCCTGTGCCTACTAGTAGGCTCAGAAGGCCGTGATCATCCATCCAAATGGTTGATCACCCACAAATATACAAGAGAAGACTCCAGATCCAATCCCAGAATTCCTGCTCACCGGTAATCGGAAGTCTACTGGACGAATGCGGGAACGTTGCGATATTTCCTGCTTAATATTTTCAGGTAAGACTATTAAAATTATAAAACTGAGCATTTAAACTGTAATGGAAAACAATACATACACTCGTATTGCGTGTCATTATTGTTGACATGAGATAACCGTATAGCGAAACGTTATCGCTAACGTTAGGCCATATTACGTTATTAGCCTGTCGTTACGTTAACGTTGCATGCTTTATGTGAGCATTAACGTTGCTGTATTTACTTCTGAAGCTAATGGGAGAATTTAGTTTCTAGTTAAACGCAAAGTTAAACTGTAAACATTTAAAAACTTTTTACACTCTTACAGGCTTATTGCATATTGTGTATGCTCGATAACGCCTCACTGAAGCCAGATCATAGGTCTAATGTAGCCCATATTGACTTGAGAGAAATATTAAACACAAGACGTATTTTACGGCTGTTTGGAAACCTTGGGATCTTGACTAGAGTGTAAAATAAAGTTCTGTGGGTTTGAACAAAGCTTGGCTGGATTTGATCCTATATCAGGAAGCTTTGGATCTGTCTTTCTATCTATATACCTTCTCAAAAATATAAAGGGAATACTTAACAACACAATATAACCCACAAGTGTTCCCTTTATTTTTTTGAGCAGTTTATATATATAGCTAGCTAGCTGTGTATCTATTTATATAATCTATCTTTAGATATAGATCTAGCTCGATGTCTATTTATCTATTTATCTATCTATCTATCTATCTATCTATCTATCTATCTATCTATCTATCTATCTATCTATCTATCTATCTATCTATCTATCTATCTGTCTATCTATCTATCTATCTGTCTATCTATCTATCTATCTATCTATCTATCTATCTAGCAATCTAGCAATCTATATATCTAGTTATCTAGCTAGCTGTATCTAACTATCGCACCAAATATCCCTCATCTGACTGCATCCCATTTTCCCTCATGTGTTTCTGTCTTTTAGGCTGTGATAAGAAGTACGGTACGGGTTGCACTTTGCTTTATGTAATAATTGTCAAATATTTTGATTTCAGATATGGGAAAAGCACTTAAGATGAGCACACGTTTCAGGAACGTTAAAATTAAGTTGGTGAGGAGGTCTATGGTGGGCCCTGCGAAGTTTTCTTACCTCAGTCAAGGTCTTCCCCAGCCCAGCTACAATCAGAGCCACCCTTCAGACCCTTCTATTACATCTCAACTGACTGAACCTGATGATGCGACACCGAGCTGTTCTGAGAGCGCATACAGTAAGGCAAAGAAGAGAGAGCTTCATGCCTGGGATGCAGTCAAGGATGAGATGCTTAAGGTGTCGTTTGAATGTTCAGCACCGATCACTACCCAGTGTGCTGTCTGCGGAGAACATGCTGATTATAGGTGCATTGAGTGCAGCTCCACTGCAGTGTTCTGTGAGGTTTGCCTGAAGAGGATTCACAGAAATTTACTGCATCTTCCTGAAAAGTGGAACGTAAGAACAATAGCATACAGTCTTACATTGCTATTGCTATACTTGCATACAGACAGCAAACTCACAGTAATGTCAACATATTCATTAGATACTTCAAATTGTTTTAGCACTATGCAGCATCAACTGTTAGTGTCACAAGTTTGTTGTTTTAAAAACATTAGAGCTATCCATCTTTCTTACAGAGTGTTTACTATGAGCCATCCTCCCTGGGGTTATTCCTATATTTACCTGAAGCCCATGGCACCCATGCTGTGTACACAAAGGACATGAAGATCATTGTCAGCACAGGTTTGTCATTTTACCTGATACAAACTCTTAATGTATTTAATTTTATTGACAGGTTAAGGAATTCAATCCTATTACATGTGGAGTAATGATTTCCTTTAAGGAATTAATCAAATTTGTCATACATTTAAAAAAAAAAAAGTTGTTTGTTGATTCCAATAATTACAAACATTAAGTTATATGTGACACACTCAAGTGATTTAGTCTATACTATATAAACTAAATGTATAGTTTATATACCACCATGATGGGTAAAAATGTATAGCCTGAATCCACTGTAAGTCGCTTTGGATAAAAGCGTCTGCTAAATGCATACATTTAATTTAATTTAATTTATACTGATATGGTAGTCTCTATAGTACTACTAGGTTATGTTTATTTTGCTCTTTATATTTGGCAGGACGGCTCTGCACCATTACAGTCACCATGTGTGCGTGTGAACCAGAAACTTGTACTCTGCTGAGATCTGGGCTCTGACCAGCAACAGCCACAAGCCCCAGACAGACAGCCTTCTCCATCCCTCTGCTAGAGCTTTCTGTTTCTCTGTCACTGGAGTGTCAGGTTTCTGTTGAGGGTTTTTGCAACACCCCATATCCCATTTTAGGCATCACCACTTCCGACAAAGAAGTTTGGTTGATATTTGCCCACAATTAAATGATGGCACCATATGCCCAGCATGTCCAAAGGTTGGTTATAGTTCTAGCGTGGTTCTTGTTTGATTAAATTAATGGCATAGAATTAAAATCTGAATTAATATCAAACTAAGTTAATTTGTTTATGTAGTATTATAATAGAAGTAATAGTATAAATGTATAAACCTGGTGCGGGTCCACAACCAGTGTTACTGTAAGTGTTTGTTTTCCAGGCGGATGGAGAAATGATTGTCACATTGGATGCCAACTTTGGCCTTGTGAGGAATCAAAGCTCTGGGACAAGTGCGGTTGATCCATTACACAGAACCCGCGTGTTTAGAGGAATACCTGCTATCACATCTTGACAGCTCAAAGCCTCAAGAGGTTAATCATTGTTACTGAGTCCATGAAATATTAATTAAACTTGTGAAAAAGATCAGTCTTCCTCCCATAAATCTATGTTTTCCATTTTTGCAGTAAGCTGCTCTCATTCAAGGTCTCCAAAAGCTGGAAAGAAAATGACATCAAGCCACTGTGATGTTTCACCCACATGTACAAGACATTATAGACATATAATATAATATAATTATAATATATAAATAATTTAATTACTTTACTGCATTACTTGTGCGGACATGTTGTTTTACCAGGTCTGATCTATTTTAAAGTTTAGGCACTTTATTTAAGCATACATATCCCAAATAGTCTGTCTGTATGAGTACAAAATTAAAAAATAAACTGTCTATAATTGTTACTGTACAAGCACAGTAAAATATGTTTATAAAAAATATTGCACTACTGTTATTTTGCATAGAATACATTGTTCAACAATATTTTTGCACACTCATCCAACTGCATTTATTACCACTGTTCTCACGTTCCTGCTGTTCATAATGTGTATATATAATCCTTCATTGCTCTGTTCATAATGTACATACAATCCCTACATTGCATTCATATTTATATTCTGTATATACTCTGATCAATATTGTATATAGCAACTCCACTGTACTTTCTGTATATCATAGCTTTACTTACTCTGCACTTTTATGTATATAAAACACTATATTCTTGCACTTCTGGTTAGATGCTAACTGCATTTCATTAGCTCTGTACTTGTACTCTGCATAATGACAATAAAGTTGAATCTAATCTAATCTAAAAAAAAAAAATGTGTTTACCATAATGTAATATGTTATTTACTGTAATGTACAAATGTGTGGGAGGTGTTTTGTTTTTTGTGAGCTCACCATTAAAATCCCCTTCGACTGAGTTGAAATGACAATACATTATTGGATTTTGAATCCTCTGAAGCAACTATGAGTTTGTAAAAAAATAAAATAAAAGGGAACATAGAGGTGTATTGACTCTACGAGTTACAGCCATGTTTTCAGCCATGGTGCTCTGCACTTATTTACAGCACATTTAAAGTCAATGAAAAGTAATTTACTTAAAAAATGACATACAATGAATTTACAGTCAAAATCCGTATGTGACAGTGTGCCACATTCAGTATGTTCCTACATAACTGTTATTGGCTTGAAATTCTCCAGATCCAAGCCTATGTAATTGAACACTTTTTTATATTCTTCCCATTGGCTGTTTTCGTTTTATTTTCACTTTCTTCGTTCAGTGAATGTATATTACATTTAGTTTGTTCGTTGTTCGTTGCCATGGTGGTTACGCTGCTATCGCTGAAACCACGTTGCTTGCATAACGTACTTCCGCCCAAAAGTATTTTATTCACAAGACAATTTTATTAAAATGATAAATTCAACATTTGTCCACGAAAAAACAACAACAAACAGATAACTCAACAATACGATATGTTAATATAACTTTTGCACATTTCTCCTTCGATTCAGAGAAATACATTTTTGGTAGCAGAAGGTTACGGAAGTGCCTTGTGTTGTGGGCGGGGTTTGCGGGTTCTACATTTCGGCTAAAAAATCTTAAATAAACAAATATATTTAGATTTTCTTAACGTAAATCATCTAGATGCAGCGTAATTAATAGATTGGTTGTACTAGATATTTGATATATTCAGTAGATATATCATTTTACAACCCTAATTTCCAACCCTAATTCGCAAACCAGATAAACTACAACTGCAGTGCTTGATTTGTATCAAGCTGCATTGCGTAGCTTTAGGGAATTGTAGTTTTTTTAAAAATCGTGTATTTCTTAGAATTGGATATTGCAAATAGTGAGTTGAGAGTACAGTGTGGAGTTTGGGCGGATTGTAAACATATCTATGTAATCAGATTTTAAATGTCTAAATTTTAAATGGGTTCAAATAACTTTTAACCAGATTTGACAATATCCCAAGCTGTTGACTATATTTACATCATAAATGAGGACAAGAGCTCTCTATAACAGTTGGCCCCATGTGTGTAGACCTTTTTATTGCTTAATTATAAGCCTTCAAATATGCACCAAGGTGATGTTTCAAAGGTCAGTATTTCAAAACAGGAGCCATGTAGAATCTTCATACTTACATATGTTACTCTCTGGGTCAAGACCTTTCTAACAATGTATGTGGTTTAGCTCTACAACAAAGTTTTAATTTTCTCATTTCACATGCACAAGCCATCTCGGGTGTAGTTTCAGAGAGCTATTTGAAGGCTCAATAGCCATAGCCTATAAAAAAGAAGCTATTTCTTTTTTAAGAAGCACACACACACACACACACAGACTAATTTTGCATTTCTGTTTAGTACACACATGGCTTATATATATATATATATATACTATCTAATTATGGAATGGTTCACCCAAAAATGAAAATTCTGTCATCATTTACTCACCCTCATGTATTTCCAAACCTGTATGAGTTGCTTTCTTAATTTGAAGATTGCTGGTAATTGCTGGTAAAAGTTAAAGTTTTTACAAGGTTTCTGAGCAGAAGATGGTTAAATGTTTTCTCAGTCCATGTTACCAAAATTCATGTGTCATTTAAAAAGCATGTTTGAAAGCATGTCAATTAATTTCTTTGCATTCATCTAGATGCAATGCAATTAAAAGTTTGGCTATACTAGATATTTTATATTTTCAGTAAATATACAATTTTACAACCCTAATTTGCAAACCAGATAAACTAATCAGATTTTAAATGTATAATTAATTATATATAATAAACATAATTGTGACCGACAGCACTTTGAATTAAATGTAGTCTACCCACGGCAGACAACTGCAAACAAAAGTGGAACACACCAGTCCTCCCTCACATAAACTGACAATAAACTTTATTTATCTGAATCCAAGGAGAAACAATTGATATCCTTAACACAGATAAAATGATACCCTTCACATTTTCTCTTAAATGTTTATCATTAAAATAAAAGCATAACAGTAATTGTGAAGAAAATACTTCAGAGTGGAAGTAAGCAATGTCATAGAAACCATTTAAATTTAAAATAAATTGTAGTGTTCAGCTGTATACCAAAGTTTCTACAAGTACCAGTAACCATCTTTTCAATATATTTTTTGCCAAGCATCTCCAAGTGACAGCAAAACTGTGAAACATGTTAAGTTATGTGAAGCATCTAATCATAACATGAAGTCATACTCTGACCCACTGTTGTGAATATTATGGTGAGGTCCTTGCTAAAACCCAGCCCTACTGAACCAATTTTGAAACAGGTGTATATATATATATATATATATATATATATATATATATATATATATAAAAAGCATGTAGACTCAATTCAGTACAATATAACTTTATTGGTCCCCACATAAGTCCAGTATAAAGGACAACACATTGATGGTGCCAACAAACAACAATAAATAAAAATTAGGGTGAATGAAAATAACAAAAAGATCACAATTTTCTTCTTACGTGTGAAGTGTGGTCATTACAATGAATTTGCAGCATATGTATGTATTGTGTGTGTGTGTGTGTGTGTGTGTGTGTTTGTATGGATGGGTTGGGGGCCGTCAACACAGTAAAAACAACCCAAACAAGTAACAAGATACATCTTCAGGGTGTTAGCATGGTGTCTTGACACTGGCAGTGAAGGCACATGTTCTTTTTTAATCCACATGCTGTGTGTGACCATGATTGGCACACTGTGCACTGAGACCATGAATGCCACTTCTTTCTTGCATTCTTCTTCTTATCATCAAAATGGACGCAGCAGACACAGCACAAATTGCCTCCATCTACCAAAGGAAAAACACAAATATTTTGAAAGTCAAGCCAGTTAGTTTAAATCATACTCATCACTATATTTAAAGCAACATCTCAAAGGCAGCTTGTTCATTTTTAACTGTTGCCAAAGGAATATGTGGGTATTGCACATCAATTGATCTCACATCTTGCTGATAATAAATCATAAGATAAAAGCAGGTTTTCCTGGGTTCCATTTCAGAAAGCGGCTTTAGGAAAACTCTGGGTTTTTCGTTTCAGAAATGGATGTAAATCAAACCTGAGACAGAGGGGTAACTAAATTTTAATTAAAGAAATCTCATGACCACTTTGTTCTTCAGCTGCTTCCAGTTTGAGATGGTGGTATGAGTCTTTGACAATTTCTTCAATGTGAGAATATTTGATGTTGATAGCCTTGGAATATTTTTGTAACAAACTCATTTGAAATTATAATAAAAGAGATAAACAATCCGGTTGTCTAACACAATGTCTTGCTCACACCACAATTGCTGTTGATCATCCTTCTATCTAATACTTTAAGAATACCACTAAATCTTAGCAAATTAACCTCTAACTTAAGCTTCTTTAAGTGCATTTTAATTTGGGCATCCCTCACCTCAGGGTTTAGGTCCTGTGCCTGCCCATGTGCCCTCAGTGCTGCTGCCTCTTGAATGTATTTCTGCTTTGCATCTTCCCCCAATGTGGCGCACCTGCCCTTAATATCATTCATTGTGCCTGAGGAAAAACTTAACGCATTAGAGTCAGCATCTCCTTTCTAAAGTAAATTCATACAACGACAATCAGTACTTGGGTTGTGAAAACCATTTATCTGTAACAACTCTGTAAAAACAAGATAAGGTGTAAAGTAGATGACCTGATGATTCTCTTCAATACACTCAGCATTCTTAAACTGATGAATGTAATTTGTGTGAGTGAAGTACTTCCCAAATACTATCATGAAAATCTGTTTCATGACCCTCATAAACCTTATCTCAAAAAGGCCACCATGTATGGAAAGAAACAATTTAGTATAAAAAAATAAAAACAGTCTTTAAATTTTGTTTCTCACCTTTGTTTTTGAATATGTCCCTACAAAAAAGATTGTAAGGCGACAGCTCTCTAATGTGAACTTTGGCCTTTGATGGCCGGGGCTCAGACGAAGCATTGGTCATTTGCGATCTTTTGTAATTACCAATCCAGTTCTGAAAAACAAAAAAATAGCAAAAAGGTATTACACCAATTAATCCGAATGTTAACAAAACACATCATTTATACAAGCAGTGAAGCAGAATGACTTATTTATTTGACATGATGTTTGTTAGTGTGTCACAAAAGTAAACCTTATTTCTACGACACTGGTGTCCAAACCAGTAACTGATGCAGCTCTTGGTATTAATTCTGAACAAACTCGTGTCATTACATCCTCAAAACATGATTTCAGGGTTTCCTTTTGATTCCCATTAATGGGAGTTCTCTCTTGTTGAATAACAACAAAGAAAGAAATAGATAGTCAGTAATAAATCAGTAATAAAAAAAGACAGTGTTGCAGATCATACCATCGTTCTCAGACACTCTTGCCTAATGCTTCTAGATTAGTAACTGTACGGCTTATCTCTCTCGGCCAACTTCAACCTAAAACACAGACAGAGAGAAACTTTCACAAGACAGATTTGTGAACAATAAATTCTAAACAGCCCAAAACCAAATTTTGGATAGTTCAACAAAGACATAGAGCATGGAAGTAATAAAACAAACTTGCCACAGAAGTCCTTGCAACCAGCTGGAAATGTATGCTGTAAAGGGAGACAAAAAAGTTAGGTAAAAAGACATTAATGTAACACAGGCAGGCAGACAGCTAATCAGAAAGACAGACCTTTGGGTTTTATTTTTCAAGTTCAAGTTCAAGATATATATATATATATAGATATAGATATATATATATATAGATTATATAAATATACAGACAGCTAGCAAGCTTTAGAGAGAGAGTGAGAGAGAAAGAGAGAGACAGACAGATAGACACAGACAGACAGACAGCTAAATATATATATATATATATATATATATATATATATATATATATATATATATATAAATTATATAAATATATACACAGCTAGCTAGCTAGTATAGAGAGAAAGAGAGAGAGAGACAGACAGACAGACAGACAGACAGACAGACAGACAGACAGACAGACAGACAGACAGACAGACAGATAGATAGATAGATAGATAGATAGATAGATAGATAGATAGATAGATAGATAGATAGATAGATAGATCCAAACCCACAGAACTTTATTTTACACTCTAGTCAAGATCCCAAGGTTTCCAAACATCCGTAAAATACATCTTGTTTAATATTTCTCTCAAGTCAATATGGGCTACATTAGTCCTATGATCCGGCTTCAGTGAGGAGTTATCGAGCATACACAATAGCCTGTAAGAGCGTAAAAAGTCATTTTGACAGTTTAACTCGAAACTAAATTCCCCCATTAGCTTCAGACGTAAATACACACTCATATTAGCAACGTTAATGCTCACACAAAGCATGCAACGTTAACGTAACGACACGCTAATAACGTAATATGGTCTAGCGATAACGTTTGCAGACACATCGCAATACGGTTATCTCATGTCAACAATAATGACACGCAATACGAGTGTAAGTATTGTTTTCCGTTACAGTTTAAATGCTCAGTTTTATAATTTTAATATTCTTACCTGAAAATATTAAGCAGGAAATATCGCAACGTTGCCGCTTTCGTCCAGTAGACTTCCGATTACAGGTGAGCAGGAATTCTGGGATTGGATCTGGAGTCTTCTCTTGTATATTTGTGGGTGATCAACCATTTGGATGGATGATCACGGCCTTCTGAGCCTACTAGTAGGCACAGGAGGCCCCTCCTGGCCCATTTCTATGGGCTGATAACCGCTGATAACGCCCCATTCAATCGAGTGATAACGTTCGAATCGGGTGTCCCATCTGCCTGCACTTGAGTCTTCGCCTCTTGCGATCTGTGACACTATGTCCTTAATAACAATGGATGAAAAGTTTAGAGCCCTACTGATGATTAAGTCTAGAGTGTGTCGACCTTTGTGTGTGGGTCCATGTACATACTGAATCGACAGGTTAAAAAAAAGCCTCAAGTCCAAATATTAATTTATCACCTGTTTGACATACACTTCCTGCTTCGATATCCAGATTTGAATTTAAAAAAATCTCAAACATGCTCTGAAGTGCCGATCTGAATCAACCGAGTCGCGAACATGCGCCGAAGTCCCGATCTGAAATCAACCGAGTCGCGAACATGCGCCGAAGTACCGATCTGAATTAACCGAGTCGCGAACAGGCCCCGAAGTGCCGATCTGAATCAACCGAGTCACAAACATGCTCCAAAGTGCCGATCTGAATCAACCGAGTCGCGAACAGGCTCCGAAGTGCCAATCTGAATACACCGAGTCGCGAACATGTTCCGAAGTGGCGATCTTAATCAACGGAGTCGCGAACATGCTCCGAAGTGCCGATCTGAATCAACCCAGTCGCGAACAGGCTCCGAAGTGCCGATCTGAACCAACCTAGTCGCGAAAAAGCTCCGAAGTGCTGATCTGAATCAACAGAGTTGCGAACAGGCTCCGGAGTCCCGATCTGAAAACTTCGACCAAAGAATGTAAAAAATAACTCTATTTCTCTAATAACTCTACAACTCTATGAAAGACTCAGATCACGCATCTATAAATAAATCGCTATAGTAAAAGAGAAATAATAAGAGGAGTGAAGTTTCCTACCGTTCTGCTGTTTGGTCTTCACCCGTGTCTGACGCTTGCGGCGCTTCTCCGCCCCTCACACGCGCGTTGACAGCGCTAAATTAATCATCTTTGCTAATTATTATACATTTACTTCATTGTCAGCTTCCTTTATTATTGTTCAATGAACTGTTTGAAACAAAAAAGGTTGTATTTCAGTAATAATTCAAAATTATCAAAATAAAATATATAAAATAATGGTTTATATTTTAATATCCTTTAAAATATACAGTATTGTTCAAAATAATAGCAGTACAATGTGACTAACCAGAATAATCAAGGTTTTTCGTATATTTTTTTATTGCTACGTGGCAAACAAGTTACCAGTAGGTTCAGTAGATTCTCAGAAAACAAATGAGACCCAGCATTCATGATATGCACGCTCTTAAGGCTGTGCAATTGGGCAATTAGTTGAATTAGTTGAAAGGGGTGTGTTCAAAAAAATAGCAGTGTGGCATTCAATCACTGAGGTCATCAATTTTGTGAAGAAACAGGTGTGAATCAGGTGGCCCCTATTTAAGGATGAAGCCAACACTTGTTGAACATGCATTTGAAAGCTGAGGAAAATGGGTCGTTCAAGACATTGTTCAGAAGAACAGCGTACTTTGATTAAAAAGTTGATTAGAGAGGGGAAAACCTATAAAGAGGTGCAAAAAATGATAGGCTGTTCAGCTAAAATGATCTCCAATGCCTTAAAATGGAGAGCAAAACCAGAGAGACGTGGAAGAAAACGGAAGACAACCATCAAAATGGATAGAAGAATAACCAGAATGGCAAAGGCTCAGCCAATGATCACCTCCAGGATGATCAAAGACAGTCTGGAGTTACCTGTAAGTACTGTGACAGTTAGAAGACGTCTGTGTGAAGCTAATCTATTTTCAAGAATCCCCCGCAAAGTCCCTCTGTTAAAAAAAAAGGCATGTGCAGAAAAGGTTACAATTTGCCAAAGAACACATCAACTGGCCTAAAGAGAAATGGAGGAACATTTTGTGGACTGATGAGAGTAAAATTGTTCTTTTTGGGTCCAAGGGCCACAGGCAGTTTGTGAGACGACCCCCAAACTCTGAATTCAAGCCACAGTACACAGTGAAGACAGTGAAGCATGGAGGTGCAAGCATCATGATATGGGCATGTTTCTCCTACTATGGTGTTGGGCCTATTTATCGCATACCAGGGATCATGGATCAGTTTGCATATGTTAAAATACTTGAAGAGGTCATGTTGCCCTATGCTGAAGAGGACATGCCCTTGAAATGGTTGTTTCAACAAGACAATGACCCAAAACACACTAGTAAACGGGCAAAGTCTTGGTTCCAAACCAACAAAATTAATGTTATGGAGTGGCCAGCCCAATCTCCAGACCTTAATCCAATTGAGAACTTGTGGGGTGATATCAAAAATGCTGTTTCTGAAGCAAAACCAAGAAATGTGAATGAATTGTGGAATGTTGTTAAAGAATCATGGAGTGGAATAACAGCTGAGAGGTGCCACAAGTTGGTTGACTCCATGCCACACAGATGTCAAGCAGTTTTAAAAAACTGTGGTCATACAACTAAATATTAGTTTAGTGATTCACAGGATTGCTAAATCCCAGAAAAAAAAAATGTTTGTACAAAATAGTTTTGAGTTTGTACAGTCAAAGGTAGACACTGCTATTTTTTTGAACACACCCCTTTCAACTAATTGCCCAATTGCACAGCCTTAAGAGCGTGCATATCATGAATGCTGGGTCTTGTTTGTTTTCTGACAATCTACTGAACCTACTGGTAACTTGTTTGCCACGTAGCAATAAAAAATATACTAAAAACCTTGATTATTCTGGTTAGTCACATTGTACTGCTATTATTTTGAACAATACTGTAATTTATTTCTGTGATGTGCAGCTGTATTTTCAGCATCGTTCCTCCAGTCTTCAGTGTCACATGATCTTTAGAAATCATGAAAATATGATGATTTATTATTAGAACTATTAATAGTTGTGCTACCAATTATTATTTTGGAATCTGTGATACTTTTTTAAGGATTCTTCGATGTATAATTTTTTTTAAAGAACAGCGTTTATTCAAAATATAAATCTCTTCTAACAATATTAATTTTTGATATCACTTCTTATCAATTTAACACATCCTGAATAAAAGATTCTAAAATCTAATAAAGAATACCATTTCTAATAAAAAAAAGAAAGGATAAAAATTTACTGACCCCAAACTATTGAACTGTAGTGAATATTGTTAGAAAAATCTTTAAATAAATGCTCTTCTTTTTAGCTTTTCATTCATCAAAGAATCCTGAAAGAAGTATCACGGTTTCAGCAGCACGTAATAAATCATCATATTATTCTGTGACACTGACGACTGGAGGAATGATGCTGAAAATCTCAGAAATAAAATAGATTTTAATGTATATTAAAATAAAAAATAATGTTGTTTTACTTCATAATAATATTTCACTTTTTTTCCTGTATTTTTGATCAAATAAATGCAGTTTTGATGAGTAAATCCGGTAAGAAAGAAAAAAAAAACATAAAAAAATCATTCTGATCCCAAACTCTGACCGGTGTGTGTGTGTAGCACTTACACACTAATCCCCACAATAATAAAGATGTTAAATACTCATCTGAGGAGAAAACTATGTTGCATCATAATGAAAGGATGTGTGACGTACACTTTTCTGTAAACTGAGCCAAACATTTTTTCCCTGATTTAGGGTAGAGTAAGAATATTTACTGTATTGCACAAGTTAGTTCATACTTAGATATAATTTTATATGCAATATTACCTTTTCTTTTCATCATCTTATTTAAGAGTAAATGATAATCAATGTTCAACTTTATTTCTCAGTTGATTAATCAATCCACAATTCATGAAACAAAAAAAATGCAACTGAGGTACAAGAAGTATTGACATCCAAAAGTCATTGAAATAATTTAAAAATCACATCGACAGGTTAAAAAAAAGCCTCAGGTCAAATATTCATTCATCACAAATTAACTGTTTAACAAACACTTCCTGCTCCAAAGTGCCGATCTGAATCAACCGAGTCGCGAACAGGCTCCGAAGTGCCGATCTGAATCAACCGAGTCGCGAACATGCTCCGAAGTGCCGATCTGAATCAACCGAGTCGCGAACATGCTCCGAAGTGCCGATCTGAATCAACCGAGTCGCGAACATGCTCCGAAGTGCCGATCTGAATCAACCTAGTCGCGAACATGCTCCGAAGTGCCGATCTAAATCAACCGAGTCGCGAACAGGCTCCGAAGTGCCGATCTAAATCAACCGAGTCGCGAACAGGCTCCGAAGTGCCGATCTAAATCAACCGAGTCGCGAAAAGGCTCCGAAGTGCTGATCTGAATCAACAGACTTCGACCAAAGAATGTAAAAAATAACTCTATTTCTCTAATAACTCTACAGCTCTATGAAAGACTCAGATCACGTATCAAAAAATAAATCGCTATAGTAAAAGAGAAATAATAAGAGGAGTGAAGTTTCTTACCGTTCTGCTGTGTTTGGTCCTCACGCGCGTCTGACGCTCCGCCCCTCACACAAGCGTTTACAGCGCTAAATTAATCATCTTTGCTAATTATTATACATTTACTTCATTGTCAGCTTCAGGTACTTCATTTATTATTGTTCAATCAACTGTTTGAAACAAAAAAAAGGTTGTATTTCAGTAATAATTCAAAATTATCAAAATAAAATATAGCAAATAATGGTTTATATTTTAATATCCTTTAAAATATAATTTATTTCTGTGATGTGCAGCTGTATTTTCAGCATCGTTCCTCCAGTCTTCAGTGTCACATGATCTTTAGAAATCATGAAAAGGTGATGATTTATTATTAGAACTATTAATAGTTGTGCTACCAAATATTATTTTGGAATCTGCGATACTTTTTTTCAGGATTCTTCGATGCATAATTTTTTTTTTTAAAGAACAGGGTTTATTCAAAATATAAATCTCTTCTAACAATATTAATCTTTGATATCACTTCTTATCAATTTGACACATCCTGAATAAAAGATTCTAAAATCTAATAAAGAATACAATTTCTTATAAAAAAAGAAAGGATAAAAATGTACTGACCCCAAACTATTGAACTGTAGTGAATATTGTTAGAAAATATTTATATTTTAAATAAATGCTCTTCTTTTTAACTTTTTATTCATCAAAGAATCCTGAAAAAAAGTATCACAGACTCCCAAATAATATTTATCAGCAAAACTGTTGATAACTGTAATAATAAATCATCATATTATTCTGATTTCTGAAGATCACGTGACACTGAAGACTGGAGGAATGATGTTGAAAATACAGCTGCACATCACATGAATAAATTACACCATGTATATTAAAATAGAAAAATGTTAATAATATTTCACAATATTACATGTTTTCCAGTATTTTTGATCAAATAAATGCTGTCTTGATGAGTAAAATAAATTCCTGTAAAAAAAAACATTAGAAATAATTCTGATCCCAAACTCTGACCGGTAGTGTGTGTATGTGTGTTACATATATATAATATATATATATATATATATATATATATATATATATATATATATATATATATATATATATATATATATATATATATATATATATATAACACACACACATAAGCCCACTAACACACTAGGCAAGGAAAGTTTATTTATGTAGCACATTTCATACACAATGGTAATTCAAAGTGCTTTACATAAAAGAAAGTAAAATAATCATAAAGAAAAATTATAACAAATATAAAACAAGCAATTTTAAAACTTTTATAATGATTAAAAATTTTACTTAATTAAAATGAATTTAAAAACGGTTACAAAATTATTTTATATTAAAAAAAAAACAGTGAAAATATAGTGCAACCATTTCGGACATTGCACAGTGCTCATTCAATAAATGCACAGCTAAACAGATGAGTTTTAAGTCTAGATTTAAATGTGACTAGTGTTTTAGCACATCAGATCTCTTTTGGAAGCTGATTCCAACTGTGAGCGGAAGAGACACTAAAAGCAGATTCCCCTTGTTTTGTGTGAACCCTTGGTATTTCTAACTGCATTACTTGATGATGTGCTAATCGCCTTCCTGATATTGATGATCTTCTCAGAAAAGAAGGATGCAAACTCATTGCATTTGCTGTCTGAGAGCATTTCACTTGGAATCTGTCTTCAGTCTATGTCTCGTAACTTTGAACGCTCCTCTGGTTTCAGTTGTGTTTTTATTTATTTTGGTGATGTATAAATGAAGTCTTCCCATCTGCCTGCACTTGAGTCTTCGCCTCTTGCGATCTGTGACACTATGTCCTTAATAACAATGGATGAAAAGTTTAGAGCCCTACTGATGATTAAGTCTAGAGTGTGTCGACCTTTGTGTGTGGGTCCATGTACATACTGAATCGACAGGTTAAAAAAAAGCCTCAAGTCCAAATATTAATTTATCACCTGTTTGACATACACTTCCTGCTTCGATATCCAGATTTGAATTTAAAAAAATCTCAAACATGCTCTGAAGTGCCGATCTGAATCAACCGAGTCGCGAACATGCGCCGAAGTCCCGATCTGAAATCAACCGAGTTGCGAACATGCGCCGAAGTACCGATCTGAATTAACCGAGTCGCGAACAGGCCCCGAAGTGCCGATCTGAATCAACCGAGTCACAAACATGCTCCAAAGTGCCGATCTGAATCAACCGAGTCGCGAACAGGCTCCGAAGTGCCAATCTGAATACACCGAGTCGCGAACATGTTCCGAAGTGGCGATCTTAATCAACGGAGTCGCGAACATGTTCCGAAGTGGCGATCTGAATCAACCCAGTCGCGAACAGGCTCCGAAGTGCCGATCTGAACCAACCTAGTCGCGAAAAAGCTCCGAAGTGCTGATCTGAATCAACAGAGTTGCGAACAGGCTCCGGAGTCCCGATCTGAAAACTTCGACCAAAGAATGTAAAAAATAACTCTATTTCTCTAATAACTCTACAACTCTATGAAAGACTCAGATCACGCATCTATAAATAAATCGCTATAGTAAAAGAGAAATAATAAGAGGAGTGAAGTTTCCTACCGTTCTGCTGTTTGGTCTTCACCCGTGTCTGACGCTTGCGGCGCTTCTCCGCCCCTCACACGCGCGTTGACAGCGCTAAATTAATCATCTTTGCTAATTATTATACATTTACTTCATTGTCAGCTTCCTTTATTATTGTTCAATGAACTGTTTGAAACAAAAAAAGGTTGTATTTCAGTAATAATTCAAAATTATCAAAATAAAATATATAAAATAATGGTTTATATTTTAATATCCTTTAAAATATAATTTATTTCTGTGATGTGCAGCTGTATTTTCAGCATCGTTCCTCCAGTCTTCAGTGTCAAATGATCTTTAGAAATCATGAAAATATGATGATTTATTATTAGAACTATTAATAGTTGTGCTACCAATTATTATTTTGGAATCTGTGATACTTTAAGGATTCTTCGATGTATAATTTTTTTTAAAGAACAGCGTTTATTCAAAATATAAATCTCTTCTAACAATATTAATTTTTGATATCACTTCTTATCAATTTAACACATCCTGAATAAAAGATTCTAAAATCTAATAAAGAATACCATTTCTAATAAAAAAAAAGAAAGGATAAAAATTTACTGACCCCAAACTATTGAACTGTAGTGAATATTGTTAGAAAAATCTTTAAATAAATGCTCTTCTTTTTAGCTTTTCATTCATCAAAGAATCCTGAAAGAAGTATCACGGTTTCAGCAGCACGTAATAAATCATCATATTATTCTGTGACACTGACGACTGGAGGAATGATGCTGAAAATCTCAGAAATAAAATAGATTTTAATGTATATTAAAATAAAAAATAATGTTGTTTTACTTCATAATAATATTTCACTTTTTTTCCTGTATTTTTGATCAAATAAATGCAGTTTTGATGAGTAAATCCGGTAAGAAAAAAAAAAAAAAACATAAAAAAATCATTCTGATCCCAAACTCTGACCGGCGTGTGTGTGTAGCACTTACACACTAATCCCCACAATAATAAAGATGTTAAATACTCATCTGAGGAGAAAACTATGTTGCATCATAATGAAAGGATGTGTGACGTACACTTTTCTGTAAACTGGGCCAAACATTTTTTCCCTGATTTAGGGTAGAGTAAGAATATTTACTGTATTGCACAAGTTAGTTCATACTTAGATATAATTTTATATGCAATATTACCTTTTCTTTTCATCATCTTATTTAAGAGTAAATGATAATCAATGTTCAACTTTATTTCTCAGTTGATTAATCAATCCAAAATTCATGAAACAAAAAAAATGCAACTCAGGTACAAGAAGTATTGACATCCAAAAGTCATTGAAATCATTTAAAAATCACATCGACAGGTTAAAAAAAAGCCTCAGGTCAAATATTCATTCATCACAAATTAACTGTTTAACAAACACTTCCTGCTCCAAAGTGCCGATCTGAATCAACCGAGTCGTGAACAGGCTCCGAAGTGCCGATCTGAATCAACCGAGTCGCGAACAGGCTCCGAAGTGCCGATCTGAATCAACCGAGTCGCGAACATGCTCCGAAGTGCCGATCTGAATCAACCGAGTCGCGAACATGCTCCGAAGTGCCGATCTGAATCAACCGAGTCGCGAACAGGCTCCGAAGTGCCGATCTGAATCAACCGAGTCGCGAACATGCTCCGAAGTGCCGATCTGAATCAACCGAGTCGCGAACATGCTCCGAAGTGCCGATCTGAATCAACCGAGTCGCGAACATGCTCCGAAGTGCCGATCTAAATCAACCGAGTCGCGAACAGGCTCCGAAGTGCCGATCTAAATCAACCGAGTCGCGAACAGGCTCCGAAGTGCCGATCTAAATCAACCGAGTCGCGAAAAGGCTCCGAAGTGCTGATCTGAATCAACAGACTTCGACCAAAGAATGTAAAAAATAACTCTATTTCTCTAATAACTCTACAGCTCTATGAAAGACTCAGATCACGTATCAAAAAATAAATCGCTATAGTAAAAGAGAAATAATAAGAGGAGTGAAGTTTCTTACCGTTCTGCTGTGTTTGGTCCTCACGCGCGTCTGACGCTCCGCCCCTCACACAAGCGTTTACAGCGCTAAATTAATCATCTTTGCTAATTATTATACATTTACTTCATTGTCAGCTTCAGGTACTTCATTTATTATTGTTCAATCAACTGTTTGAAACAAAAAAAAGGTTGTATTTCAGTAATAATTCAAAATTATCAAAATAAAATATAGCAAATAATGGTTTATATTTTAATATCCTTTAAAATATAATTTATTTCTGTGATGTGCAGCTGTATTTTCAGCATCGTTCCTCCAGTCTTCAGTGTCACATGATCTTTAGAAATCATGAAAATGTGATGATTTATTATTAGAACTATTAATAGTTGTGCTACCAAATATTATTTTGGAATCTGCGATACTTTTTTTCAGGATTCTTCGATGCATAATTTTTTTTTTTAAAGAACAGGGTTTATTCAAAATATAAATCTCTTCTAACAATATTAATCTTTGATATCACTTCTTATCAATTTGACACATCCTGAATAAAAGATTCTAAAATCTAATAAAGAATACAATTTCTTATAAAAAAAGAAAGGATAAAAATGTACTGACCCCAAACTATTGAACTGTAGTGAATATTGTTAGAAAATATTTATATTTTAAATAAATGCTCTTCTTTTTAACTTTTTATTCATCAAAGAATCCTGAAAAAAAGTATCACAGACTCCCAAATAATATTTATCAGCAAAACTGTTGATAACTGTAATAATAAATCATCATATTATTCTGATTTCTGAAGATCACGTGACACTGAAGACTGGAGGAATGATGTTGAAAATACAGCTGCACATCACATGAATAAATTACACCATGCATATTAAAATAGAAAAATGTTAATAATATTTCACAATATTACATGTTTTCCAGTATTTTTGATCAAATAAATGCTGTCTTGATGAGTAAAATAAATTCCTGTAAAAAAAACATTAGAAATAATTCTGATCCCAAACTCTGACCGGTAGTGTGTGTATGTGTGTTATATATATATATAATATATATATATATATATATATATATATATATATATATATATAACACACACACATAAGCCCACTAACACACTAGGCAAGGCAAGTTTATTTATGTAGCACATTTCATACACAATGGTAATTCAAAGTGCTTTACATAAAAGAAAGTAAAATAATCATAAAGAAAAATTATAACAAATATAAAACAAGCAATTTTAAAACTTTTATAATGATTAAAAATTTTACTTAATTATAATGAATTTAAAAACGGTTACAAAATTATTTTATATTAAAAAAAAAAAACAGTGAAAATATAGTGCAACCATTTCGGACATTGCACAGTGCTCATTCAATAAATGCACAGCTAAACAGATGAGTTTTAAGTCTAGATTTAAATGTGACTAGTGTTTTAGCACATCAGATCTCTTTTGGAAGCTGATTCCAACTGTGAGCGGAATAGACACTAAAAGCAGATTCCCCTTGTTTTGTGTGAACCCTTGGTATTTCTAACTGCATTACTTGATGATGTGCTAATCGCCTTCCTGATATTGATGATCTTCTCAGAAAAGAAGGATGCAAACTCATTGCATTTGCTGTCTGAGAGCATTTCACTTGGAATCTGTCTTCAGTCTATGTCTCGTAACTTTGAACGCTCCTCTGGTTTCAGTTGTGTTTTTATTTATTTTGGTGATGTATAAATGAAGTCTTCCCATCTGCCTGCACTTGAGTCTTCGCCTCTTGCGATCTGTGACACTATGTCCTTAATAACAATGGATGAAAAGTTTAGAGCCCTACTGATGATTAAGTCTAGAGTGCAGTGTTAATTTTGACACGAAATTTTAATTTAGTTTTAGTCTTAGTCTTTTGACTATAATTCTTTTTAGTTTTAGTCAAGTTTTAGTCATCTGATTTGTTTTAATTTTAGTCTTATTTTAGTCGACTAAAATTGCTTGGTATTTTAGTCGACTAAAATTGCTTGGTATTTTAGTTGACTAAAATAAGACTAAAATCAATAACAGATTTACTAGACAATTTTTTACAGCTGGTATAGGAAACAAACTTAACCAAAATATATAAAACACAAATTCAACTTTATTTCAACACAACTGTGTCTTTATTTCGATTCAAAAGCTTTTATGCAGCAACAAACACTGTCATGATAATGTAAACAATAACTAGCTGCCAATTGACCATCAATAAAAGAAAAATAACGTTAGGTCCAGGACCTTAAAGCTTACAGCTGAGCTGAACAATAAGTGCATACATTTAAAGTAAATATTTAATAAGTTGGCAGCTAGGTGGATAAAAAAAGTAACAAGATTTTATAAGGTATTCATTTGTCTAGCAATATTGTATGTTTTAAATACTACAATATTGCTAGATTTGTATGTATAATGATAGGATGTGAACATTCATGTTTCACATGACTAATATAGAAATATTTGTGATATTGTCAACAAGTAGAACATTATAAAATATACTAAACATTAGTATTAATCAAATGTATTTATCATGATATTACGTATTAGTATTGTGCTCGCATCTAATTTGAAGAAGGGGCTATTTTACAGTACTTTTCAGTTCGTAATATTTAATGCTACAACATCTACGCACTGCACTATTCCAATTTTGCTTAGCTCAATAAACAAAAGAACATCGTTGTAAAATTACATTTGAGAAAATGTCCGGGTGGCTCGTCTGTAAATGTCTTTTCAAATTGGTTGTGTTCTTGCCACGAATGAGCGCTCTGCGTGCTTTACACTTTGTTTTGTTTTGTTCGTCGTCAAACGTGAAGTGAGCTGTGGACATTTTGTCGCTCTTTTAGACAGTAGGGACTTTAAGCAACAGCTGCGAATGGAACGGCTACAGCGACCGGAAGTTTGCCGTCACACCGCTGTAGCCAAGAACGTAAAAGTCACTAAGCAACGGTAAAACAGAACAGCGCAACGCAGCATTAATTCATTTATTGAGATCCAAAAAAATATATAATTTAAAAAAGCAAGAGAAGGATTGCTTTTGGCGTTAAATGACAATCTTTTGTCAGAAGAGGAGTTTTTAATATTGTATGATGTAAATAAGTCTAAAAACATAACATTTATTTACCTAACCTCTCACGTTGTAGCGACTCTGGCAAATCAGCTGTTCTCCCGTAGTAGACCGTTAAATTAGAACGTCACAAAGTAGCAGTTAAATTCGCGCAGGCGCAATACAACGCCAGAATGGCGTTGCCGTTCCACCAGAGGCTGTTGCTTAAAGTCCCTATCACCTCTTCGAATGCCGACTTCCCGGGAGCTCATAAAAACTGAAAACCTTGGCTTCACGTCTCAATAAGTCAGGCTCTGATTGGTTCTCATGCAGTCTGTTCTGTTTTGCCGGTTCTTTTGCTCATTCCTCGCATCTCTCCCGTCTGCTGATTTGATTTTCGTCACAGCCTATTTTCGTCTCGTCCTTTATTCGTTGACGATAATGTCAATCAATTTAGTCATAGTTTTAGTCTCCATCAGTGCCTTCTATTTTAGTTTTCGTTTCGTTTTCGTCGGCAAAAATATATTCGTGACGAAAATAATGACGAAAATATTTAGTCAACGAAATTAACACTGCTAGAGTGTGTCGACCTTTGTGTGTGGGTCCATGTACATACTGAATCGACAGGTTAAAAAAAAGCCTCAAGTCCAAATATTAATTTATCACCTGTTTGACATACACTTCCTGCTTCGATATCCAGATTTGAATTTAAAAAAATCTCAAACATGCTCTGAAGTGCCGATCTGAATCAACCGAGTCGCGAACATGCGCCGAAGTCCCGATCTGAAATCAACCGAGTCGCGAACATGCGCCGAAGTACCGATCTGAATTAACCGAGTCGCGAACAGGCCCCGAAGTGCCGATCTGAATCAACCGAGTCACAAACATGCTCCAAAGTGCCGATCTGAATCAACCGAGTCGCAAACAGGCTCCGAAGTGCCAATCTGAATACACCGAGTCGCGAACATGTTCCGAAGTGGCGATCTTAATCAACGGAGTCGCGAACATGCTCCGAAGTGCCGATCTGAATCAACCCAGTCGCGAACAGGCTCCGAAGTGCCGATCTGAACCAACCTAGTCGCGAAAAAGCTCCGAAGTGCTGATCTGAATCAACAGAGTTGCGAACAGGCTCCGGAGTCCCGATCTGAAAACTTCGACCAAAGAATGTAAAAAATAACTCTATTTCTCTAATAACTCTACAACTCTATGAAAGACTCAGATCACGTATCTATAAATAAATCGCTATAGTAAAAGAGAAATAATAAGAGGAGTGAAGTTTCCTACCGTTCTGCTGTTTGGTCTTCACCCGTGTCTGACGCTTGCGGCGCTTCTCCGCCCCTCACACGCGCGTTGACAGCGCTAAATTAATCATCTTTGCTAATTATTATACATTTACTTCATTGTCAGCTTCCTTTATTATTGTTCAATGAACTGTTTGAAACAAAAAAAGGTTGTATTTCAGTAATAATTCAAAATTATCAAAATAAAATATATAAAATAATGGTTTATATTTTAATATCCTTTAAAATATAATTTATTTCTGTGATGTGCAGCTGTATTTTCAGCATCGTTCCTCCAGTCTTCAGTGTCACATGATCTTTAGAAATCATGAAAATATGATGATTTATTATTAGAACTATTAATAGTTGTGCTACCAATTATTATTTTGGAATCTGTGATACTTTAAGGATTCTTCGATGTATAATTTTTTTTAAAGAACAGCGTTTATTCAAAATATAAATCTCTTCTAACAATATTAATTTTTGATATCACTTCTTATCAATTTAACACATCCTGAATAAAAGATTCTAAAATCTAATAAAGAATACCATTTCTAATAAAAAAAAGAAAGGATAAAAATTTACTGACCCCAAACTATTGAACTGTAGTGAATATTGTTAGAAAAATCTTTAAATAAATGCTCTTCTTTTTAGCTTTTCATTCATCAAAGAATCCTGAAAGAAGTATCACGGTTTCAGCAGCACGTAATAAATCATCATATTATTCTGTGACACTGACGACTGGAGGAATGATGCTGAAAATCTCAGAAATAAAATAGATTTTAATGTATATTAAAATAAAAAATAATGTTGTTTTACTTCATAATAATATTTCACTTTTTTTCCTGTATTTTTGATCAAATAAATGCAGTTTTGATGAGTAAATCCGGTAAGAAAAAAAAAAAAAAACATAAAAAAATCATTCTGATCCCAAACTCTGACCGGTGTGTGTGTGTAGCACTTACACACTAATCCCCACAATAATAAAGATGTTAAATACTCATCTGAGGAGAAAACTATGTTGCATCATAATGAAAGGATGTGTGACGTACACTTTTCTGTAAACTGGGCCAAACATTTTTTCCCTGATTTAGGGTAGAGTAAGAATATTTACTGTATTGCACAAGTTAGTTCATACTTAGATATAATTTTATATGCAATATTACCTTTTCTTTTCATCATCTTATTTAAGAGTAAATGATAATCAATGTTCAACTTTATTTCTCAGTTGATTAATCAATCCACAATTCATGAAACAAAAAAAATGCAACTGAGGTACAAGAAGTATTGACATCCAAAAGTCATTGAAATCATTTAAAAATCACATCGACAGGTTAAAAAAAAGCCTCAGGTCAAATATTCATTCATCACAAATTAACTGTTTAACAAACACTTCCTGCTCCAAAGTGCCGATCTGAATCAACGGAGTCGCGAACAGGCTCCGAAGTGCCGATCTGAATCAACCGAGTCGCGAACAGGCTCCGAAGTGCCGATCTGAATCAACCGAGTCGCGAACATGCTCCGAAGTGCCGATCTGAATCAACCGAGTCGCGAACATGCTCCGAAGTGCCGATCTGAATCAACCGAGTCGCGAACATGCTCCGAAGTGCCGATCTGAATCAACCGAGTCGCGAACATGCTCCGAAGTGCCGATCTGAATCAACCTAGTCGCGAACATGCTCCGAAGTGCCGATCTAAATCAACCGAGTCACGAACAGGCTCCGAAGTGCCGATCTAAATCAACCGAGTCGCGAACAGGCTCCGAAGTGCCGATCTAAATCAACCGAGTCGCGAAAAGGCTCCGAAGTGCTGATCTGAATCAACAGACTTCGACCAAAGAATGTAAAAAATAACTCTATTTCTCTAATAACTCTACAGCTCTATGAAAGACTCAGATCACGTATCAAAAAATAAATCGCTATAGTAAAAGAGAAATAATAAGAGGAGTGAAGTTTCTTACCGTTCTGCTGTGTTTGGTCCTCACGCGCGTCTGACGCTCCGCCCCTCACACAAGCGTTTACAGCGCTAAATTAATCATCTTTGCTAATTATTATACATTTACTTCATTGTCAGCTTCAGGTACTTCATTTATTATTGTTCAATCAACTGTTTGAAACAAAAAAAAGGTTGTATTTCAGTAATAATTCAAAATTATCAAAATAAAATATAGCAAATAATGGTTTATATTTTAATATCCTTTAAAATATAATTTATTTCTGTGATGTGCAGCTGTATTTTCAGCATCGTTCCTCCAGTCTTCAGTGTCACATGATCTTTAGAAATCATGAAAAGGTGATGATTTATTATTAGAACTATTAATAGTTGTGCTACCAAATATTATTTTGGAATCTGCGATACTTTTTTTCAGGATTCTTCGATGCATAATTTTTTTTTTTAAAGAACAGGGTTTATTCAAAATATAAATCTCTTCTAACAATATTAATCTTTGATATCACTTCTTATCAATTTGACACATCCTGAATAAAAGATTCTAAAATCTAATAAAGAATACAATTTCTTATAAAAAAAGAAAGGATAAAAATGTACTGACCCCAAACTATTGAACTGTAGTGAATATTGTTAGAAAATATTTATATTTTAAATAAATGCTCTTCTTTTTAACTTTTTATTCATCAAAGAATCCTGAAAAAAAGTATCACAGACTCCCAAATAATATTTATCAGCAAAACTGTTGATAACTGTAATAATAAATCATCATATTATTCTGATTTCTGAAGATCACGTGACACTGAAGACTGGAGGAATGATGTTGAAAATACAGCTGCACATCACATGAATAAATTACACCATGTATATTAAAATAGAAAAATGTTAATAATATTTCACAATATTACATGTTTTCCAGTATTTTTGATCAAATAAATGCTGTCTTGATGAGTAAAATAAATTCCTGTAAAAAAAACATTAGAAATCATTCTGATCCCAAACTCTGACCGGTAGTGTGTGTATGTGTGTTACATATATATAATATATATATATATATATATATATATATATATATATATATATATATATATATATATATATATATATATATATATATATATATAACACACACACACATAAGCCCACTAACACACTAGGCAAGGAAAGTTTATTTATGTAGCACATTTCATACACAATGGTAATTCAAAGTGCTTTACATAAAAGAAAGTAAAATAATCATAAAGAAAAATTATAACAAATATAAAACAAGCAATTTTAAAACTTTTATAATGATTAAAAATTTTACTTAATTAAAATGAATTTAAAAACGGTTACAAAATTATTTTATATTAAAAAAAAAACAGTGAAAATATAGTGCAACCATTTCGGACATTGCACAGTGCTCATTCAATAAATGCACAGCTAAACAGATGAGTTTTAAGTCTAGATTTAAATGTGACTAGTGTTTTAGCACATCAGATCTCTTTTGGAAGCTGATTCCAACTGTGAGCGGAAGAGACACTAAAAGCAGATTCCCCTTGTTTTGTGTGAACCCTTGGTATTTCTAACTGCATTACTTGATGATGTGCTAATCGCCTTCCTGATATTGATGATCTTCTCAGAAAAGAAGGATGCAAACTCATTGCATTTGCTGTCTGAGAGCATTTCACTTGGAATCAGTCTTCAGTCTATGTCTCGTAACTTTGAACGCTCCTCTGGTTTCAGTTGTGTTTTTATTTATTTTGGTGATGTATAAATGAAGTCTTCCCATCTGCCTGCACTTGAGTCTTCGCCTCTTGCGATCTGTGACACTATGTCCTTAATAACAATGGATGAAAAGTTTAGAGCCCTACTGATGATTAAGTCTAGAGTGTGTCGACCTTTGTGTGTGGGTCCATGTACATACTGAATCGACAGGTTAAAAAAAAGCCTCAAGTCCAAATATTAATTTATCACCTGTTTGACATACACTTCCTGCTTCGATATCCAGATTTGAATTTAAAAAAATCTCAAACATGCTCTGAAGTGCCGATCTGAATCAACCGAGTCGCGAACATGCGCCGAAGTCCCGATCTGAAATCAACCGAGTCGCGAACATGCGCCGAAGTACCGATCTGAATTAACCGAGTCGCGAACAGGCCCCGAAGTGCCGATCTGAATCAACCGAGTCACAAACATGCTCCAAAGTGCCGATCTGAATCAACCGAGTCGCGAACAGGCTCCGAAGTGCCAATCTGAATACACCGAGTCGCGAACATGTTCCGAAGTGCCGATCTGAACCAACCTAGTCGCGAAAAAGCTCCGAAGTGCTGATCTGAATCAACAGAGTTGCGAACAGGCTCCGGAGTCCCGATCTGAAAACTTCGACCAAAGAATGTAAAAAATAACTCTATTTCTCTAATAACTCTACAACTCTATGAAAGACTCAGATCACGTATCTATAAATAAATCGCTATAGTAAAAGAGAAATAATAAGAGGAGTGAAGTTTCCTACCGTTCTGCTGTTTGGTCTTCACCCGTGTCTGACGCTTGCGGCGCTTCTCCGCCCCTCACACGCGCGTTGACAGCGCTAAATTAATCATCTTTGCTAATTATTATACATTTACTTCATTGTCAACTTCCTTTATTATTGTTCAATGAACTGTTTGAAACAAAAAAAAGGTTGTATTTCAGTAATAATTCAAAATTATCAAAATAAAATATATAAAATAATGGTTTATATTTTAATATCCTTTAAAATATAATTTATTTCTGTGATGTGCAGCTGTATTTTCAGCATCGTTCCTCCAGTCTTCAGTGTCACATGATCTTTAGAAATCATGAAAATATGATGATTTATTATTAGAACTATTAATAGTTGTGCTACCAATTATTATTTTGGAATCTGTGATACTTTAAGGATTCTTCGATGTATAATTTTTTTTAAAGAACAGCGTTTATTCAAAATATAAATCTCTTCTAACAATATTAATTTTTGATATCACTTCTTATCAATTTAACACATCCTGAATAAAAGATTCTAAAATCTAATAAAGAATACCATTTCTAATAAAAAAAAGAAAGGATAAAAATTTACTGACCCCAAACTATTGAACTGTAGTGAATATTGTTAGAAAAATCTTTAAATAAATGCTCTTCTTTTTAGCTTTTCATTCATCAAAGAATCCTGAAAGAAGTATCATGGTTTCAGCAGCACATAATAAATCATCATATTATTCTGTGACACTGACGACTGGAGGAATGATGCTGAAAATCTCAGAAATAAAATAGATTTTAATGTATATTAAAATAAAAAATAATGTTGTTTTACTTCATAATAATATTTCACTTTTTTTCCTGTATTTTTGATCAAATAAATGCAGTTTTGATGAGTAAATCCGGTAAGAAAAAAAAAAAAAACATTAAAAAATCATTCTGATCCCAAACTCTGACCGGTGTGTGTGTGTAGCACTTACACACTAATCCCCACAATAATAAAGATGTTAAATACTCATCTGAGGAGAAAACTATGTTGCATCATAATGAAAGGATGTGTGACGTACACTTTTCTGTAAACTGAGCCAAACATTTTTTCCCTGATTTAGGGTAGAGTAAGAATATTTACTGTATTGCGCAAGTTAGTTCATACTTAGATATAATTTTATATGCAATATTACCTTTTCTTTTCATCATCTTATTTAAGAGTAAATGATAATCAATGTTCAACTTTATTTCTCAGTTGATTAATCAATCCACAATTCATAAAACAAAAAAAAATGCAACTGAGGTACAAGAAGTATTGACATCCAAAAGTCATTGAAATCATTTAAAAATCACATCGACAGGTTAAAAAAAAGCCTCAGGTCAAATATTCATTCATCACAAATTAACTGTTTAACAAACACTTCCTGCTCCGAAGTGTCGATCTGAATCAACCGAGTCGCGAACAGGCTCCGAAGTGCCGATCTGAATCAACCGAGTCGCGAACAGGCTCCGAAGTGCCGATCTGAATCAACCAAGTCGCGAACATGCTCCGAAGTGCCGATCTGAATCAACCGAGTCGCGAACATGCTCCGAAGTGCCGATCTGAATCAACCTAGTCGCGAACATGCTCCGAAGTGCCGATCTAAATCAACCGAGTCGCGAACAGGCTCCGAAGTGCCGATCTAAATCAACCGAGTCGCGAAAAGGCTCCGAAGTGCTGATCTGAATCAACAGACTTCGACCAAAGAATGTAAAAAATAACTCTATTTCTCCAATAAGTCTACAGCTCTATGAAAGACTCAGATCACGTATCAAAAAATAAATCGCTATAGTAAAAGAGAAATAATAAGAGGAGTGAAGTTTCTTACCGTTCTGCTGTGTTTGGTCCTCACGCGCGTCTGACGCTCCGCCCCTCACACAAGCGTTTACAGCGCTAAATTAATCATCTTTGCTAATTATTATACATTTATTTCATTTTCAGCTTCAGGTATTTCATTTATTATTGTTCAATCAACTGTTTGAAACAAAAAAAAGGTTGTATTTCAGTAATAATTCAAAATTATCAAAATAAAATATAGCAAATAATGGTTTATATTTTAATATCCTTTAAAATATAATTTATTTCTGTGATGTGCAGCTGTATTTTCAGCATCGTTCCTCCAGTCTTCAGTGTCACATGATCTTTAGAAATCATGAAAAGGTGATGATTTATTATTAGAACTATTAATAGTTGTGCTACCAAATATTATTTTGGAATCTGCGATACTTTTTTTCAGGATTCTTCGATGTATAATTTTTTTTTTTAAAGAACAGGGTTTATTCAAAATATAAATCTCTTCTAACAATATTAATCTTTGATATCACTTCTTATCAATTTGACACATCCTGAATAAAAGATTCTAAAATCTAATAAAGAATACAATTTCTTATAAAAAAAGAAAGGATAAAAATTTACTGACCCCAAACTATTGAACTGTAGTGAATATTGTTAGAAAATATTTATATTTTAAATAAATGCTCTTCTTTTTAACTTTTTATTCATCAAAGAATCCTGAAAAAAAGTACCACAGACTCCCAAATAATATTTATCAGCAAAACTGTTGATAACTGTAATAATAAATCATCATATTATTCTGATTTCTGAAGATCACGTGACACTGAAGACTGGAGGAATGATGTTGAAAATACAGCTGCACATCACATGAATAAATTACACCATGTATATTAAAATAGAAAAATGTTAATAATATTTCACAATATTACATGTTTTCCAGTATTTTTGATCAAATAAATGCTGTCTTGATGAGTAAAATAAATTCCTGTAAAAAAAACATTAGAAATCATTCTGATCCCAAACTCTGACCGGTAGTGTGTGTATGTGTGTTATATATATATATATATATATATATATATATATATATATATATATATATATATATATATATATATATATAACACACACACATAAGCCCACTAACACACTAGGCAAGGCAAGTTTATTTATGTAGCACATTTCATACACAATGGTAATTCAAAGTGCTTTACATAAAAGAAAGTAAAATAATCATAAAGAAAAATTATAACAAATGTAAAACAAGCAATTTTAAAACTTTTATAATGATTAAAAATTTTACTTAATTAAAATGAATTTAAAAACGGTTACAAAATTATTTTATATTAAAAAAAAAAACAGTGAAAATATAGTGCAACCATTTCGGACATTGCACAGTGCTCATTCAATAAATGCACAGCTAAACAGATGAGTTTTAAGTCTAGATTTAAATGTGACTAGTGTTTTAGCACATCAGATCTCTTTTGGAAGCTGATTCCAACTGTGAGCGGAATAGACACTAAAAGCAGATTCCCCTTGTTTTGTGTGAACCCTTGGTATTTCTAACTGCATTACTTGATGATGTGCTAATCGCCTTCCTGATATTGATGATCTTCTCAGAAAAGAAGGATGCAAACTCATTGCATTTGCTGTCTGAGAGCATTTCACTTGGAATCTGTCTTCAGTCTATGTCTCGTAACTTTGAACGCTCCTCTGGTTTCAGTTGTGTTTTTATTTATTTTGGTGATGTATAAATGAAGTCTTCCCATCTGCCTGCACTTGAGTCTTCGCCTCTTGCGATCTGTGACACTATGTCCTTAATAACAATGGATGAAAAGTTTAGAGCCCTACTGATGATTAAGTCTAGAGTGTGTCGACCTTTGTGTGTGGGTCCATGTACATACTGAATCGACAGGTTAAAAAAAAGCCTCAAGTCCAAATATTAATTTATCACCTGTTTGACATACACTTCCTGCTTCGATATCCAGATTTGAATTTAAAAAAATCTCAAACATGCTCTGAAGTGCCGATCTGAATCAACCCAGTCGCGAACATGCGCCGAAGTCCCGATCTGAAATCAACCGAGTCGCGAACATGCGCCGAAGTACCGATCTGAATTAACCGAATCGCGAACAGGCCCCGAAGTGCCGATTCCGATCTGAATCAACCGAGTCACAAACATGCTCCAAAGTGCCGATCTGAATCAACCGAGTCGCGAACAGGCTCCGAAGTGCCAATCTGAATACACCGAGTCGCGAACATGTTCCGAAGTGGCGATCTTAATCAACGGAGTCGCGAACATGCTCCGAAGTGCCGATCTGAATCAACCCAGTCGCGAACAGGCTCCGAAGTGCCGATCTGAACCAACCTAGTCGCGAAAAAGCTCCGAAGTGCTGATCTGTCAGTCGCGAACAGGCTCCGAAGTGCCGATCTGAACCAACCTAGTCGCGAAAAAGCTCCGAAGTGCTGATCTGAATCAACAGAGTTGCGAACAGGCTCCGGAGTCCCGATCTGAAAACTTCGACCAAAGAATGTAAAAAATAACTCTATTTCTCTAATAACTCTACAACTCTATGAAAGACTCAGATCACGCATCTATAAATAAATCGCTATAGTAAAAGAGAAATAATAAGAGGAGTGAAGTTTCCTACCGTTCTGCTGTTTGGTCTTCACCCGTGTCTGACGCTTGCGGCGCTTCTCCGCCCCTCACACGCGCGTTGACAGCGCTAAATTAATCATCTTTGCTAATTATTATACATTTACTTCATTGTCAGCTTCCTTTATTATTGTTCAATGAACTGTTTGAAACAAAAAAAAGGTTGTATTTCAGTAATAATTCAAAATTATCAAAATAAAATATATAAAATAATGGTTTATATTTTAATATCCTTTAAAATATAATTTATTTCTGTGATGTGCAGCTGTATTTTCAGCATCGTTCCTCCAGTCTTCAGTGTCACATGATCTTTAGAAATCATGAAAATATGATGATTTATTATTAGAACTATTAATAGTTGTGCTACCAATTATTATTTTGGAATCTGTGATACTTTAAGGATTCTTCGATGTATAATTTTTTTTAAAGAACAGCATTTATTCAAAATATAAATCTCTTCTAACAATATTAATTTTTGATATCACTTCTTATCAATTTAACACATCCTGAATAAAAGATTCTAAAATCTAATAAAGAATACCATTTCTAATAAAAAAAAGAAAGGATAAAAATTTACTGACCCCAAACTATTGAACTGTAGTGAATATTGTTAGAAAAATCTTTAAATAAATGCTCTTCTTTTTAGCTTTTCATTCATCAAAGAATCCTGAAAGAAGTATCATGGTTTCAGCAGCACGTAATAAATCATCATATTATTCTGTGACACTGACGACTGGAGGAATGATGCTGAAAATCTCAGAAATAAAATAGATTTTAATGTATATTAAAATAAAAAATAATGTTGTTTTACTTCATAATAATATTTCACTTTTTTTCCTGTATTTTTGATCAAATAAATGCAGTTTTGATGAGTAAATCCGGTAAGAAAAAAAAAAAAAACATTAAAAAATCATTCTGATCCCAAACTCTGACCGGTGTGTGTGTGTAGCACTTACACACTAATCCCCACAATAATAAAGATGTTAAATACTCATCTGAGGAGAAAACTATGTTGCATCATAATGAAAGGATGTGTGACGTACACTTTTCTGTAAACTGAGCCAAACATTTTTTCCCTGATTTAGGGTAGAGTAAGAATATTTACTGTATTGCGCAAGTTAGTTCATACTTAGATATAATTTTATATGCAATATTACCTTTTCTTTTCATCATCTTATTTAAGAGTAAATGATAATCAATGTTCAACTTTATTTCTCAGTTGATTAATCAATCCACAATTCATAAAACAAAAAAAATGCAACTGAGGTACAAGAAGTATTGACATCCAAAAGTCATTGAAATCATTTAAAAATCACATCGACAGGTTAAAAAAAAGCCTCAGGTCAAATATTCATTCATCACAAATTAACTGTTTAACAAACACTTCCTGCTCCAAAGTGTCGATCTGAATCAACCGAGTCGCGAACAGGCTCCGAAGTGCCGATCTGAATCAACCGAGTCGCGAACATGCTCCGAAGTGCCGATCTGAATCAACCGAGTCGCGAACATGCTCCGAAGTGCCGATCTGAATCAACCTAGTCGCGAACATGCTCCGAAGTGCCGATCTAAATCAACCGAGTCGCGAACAGGCTCCGAAGTGCCGATCTAAATCAACCGAGTCGCGAACAGGCTCCGAAGTGCCGATCTAAATCAACCGAGTCGCGAAAAGGCTCCGAAGTGCTGATCTGAATCAACAGACTTCGACCAAAGAATGTAAAAAATAACTCTATTTCTCTAATAACTCTACAGCTCTATGAAAGACTCAGATCACGTATCAAAAAATAAATCGCTATAGTAAAAGAGAAATAATAAGAGGAGTGAAGTTTCTTACCGTTCTGCTGTGTTTGGTCCTCACGCGCGTCTGACGCTCCGCCCCTCACACAAGCGTTTACAGCGCTAAATTAATCATCTTTGCTAATTATTATACATTTACTTCATTGTCAGCTTCAGGTACTTCATTTATTATTGTTCAATCAACTGTTTGAAACAAAAAAAAGGTTGTATTTCAGTAATAATTCAAAATTATCAAAATAAAATATAGCAAATAATGGTTTATATTTTAATATCCTTTAAAATATAATTTATTTCTGTGATGTGCAGCTGTATTTTCAGCATCGTTCCTCCAGTCTTCAGTGTCACATGATCTTTAGAAATCATGAAAAGGTGATGATTTATTATTAGAACTATTAATAGTTGTGCTACCAAATATTATTTTGGAATCTGCGATACTTTTTTTCAGGATTCTTCGATGCATAATTTTTTTTTTTAAAGAACAGGGTTTATTCAAAATATAAATCTCTTCTAACAATATTAATCTTTGATATCACTTCTTATCAATTTGACACATCCTGAATAAAAGATTCTAAAATCTAATAAAGAATACAATTTCTTATAAAAAAAGAAAGGATAAAAATGTACTGACCCCAAACTATTGAACTGTAGTGAATATTGTTAGAAAATATTTATATTTTAAATAAATGCTCTTCTTTTTAACTTTTTATTCATCAAAGAATCCTGAAAAAAAGTATCACAGACTCCCAAATAATATTTATCAGCAAAACTGTTGATAACTGTAATAATAAATCATCATATTATTCTGATTTCTGAAGATCACGTGACACTGAAGACTGGAGGAATGATGTTGAAAATACAGCTGCACATCACATGAATAAATTACACCATGTATATTAAAATAGAAAAATGTTAATAATATTTCACAATATTACATGTTTTCCAGTATTTTTGATCAAATAAATGCTGTCTTGATGAGTAAAATAAATTCCTGTAAAAAAAACATTAGAAATCATTCTGATCCCAAACTCTGACCGGTAGTGTGTGTATGTGTGTTACATATATATAATATATATATATATATATATATATATATATATATATATATATATATATATATAACACACACACATAAGCCCACTAACACACTAGGCAAGGCAAGTTTATTTATGTAGCACATTTCATACACAATGGTAATTCAAAGTGCTTTACATAAAAGAAAGTAAAATAATCATAAAGAAAAATTATAACAAATATAAAACAAGCAATTTTAAAACTTTTATAATGATTAAAAATGTTACTTAATTAAAATGAATTTAAAAACGGTTACAAAATTATTTTATATTAAAAAAAAAACAGTGAAAATATAGTGCAACCATT